>NC_092875.1:408939238-409239238 GCF_028372415.1 Notamacropus eugenii | reverse complement strand
CTCTATGAAATAACCTTTATTTATTTATTGTTATAGATTTATTTACATCTATGAAATAAGGACAACTAGGTGAGATAATGGATAGAGTGCCAAGCCTGGAGTCAGGAAGACTCATGTGTCTAAATTCAAATATGGCCTCAGACACTTACTAGCTGTGCAACCTTGGCAACTCACTTAACCTTGGTTTCCTCATCCATAAAATGAGCTGGAGAAGGAAATGGTAAACCATTCCAATATCTCTGTCAAGAAAATCCTAAATGGGACTGTGAAGAGTCAGACACAACTGCAAATGAAATAACCTATTGGAATTTTGATTGGCAGCACAATAAAGTTGCAACTTAGTTTGTTAAGTATTAACAATTTTTGCTTTATTTACTTAACCTAACTTTGAGCAAGTAATATGCCTTCATTTATAGGGTTCTTCTTTGATTTCTATGAAAATCATTTTGAAGTTGTTTTTGTAGCAATCTCCTGCATGTCTGAATGAGTTAATGCTCAAATATTTGACCCATTTTTATCACATTGTAAAGGATATTTTCCTTTATTATTTCTTTATTGTTAGCATATTTTGGTTCTTGGTGGGGGTACTTAGAAATACAGATAGTATTTTAGTCAGTTTATCTTGTTTTCTGCTGCTTTACCTCTGTTGAATTTGTTGTAAGATAGATATTAATTGTACTTAAATTGATAAAATTAACTTAAAGCCACAGAAATTGGTGTTGTTATTGTTTCTATGGTAGGCTAACTGACCCTCTGATTGTATTACCTAGTTGCCATCTAGGTGTGCGTCTTTTACTTATGTTCCTAGTACTAATGGCTTGTTTTACTATGCTGTAATCTGCATAAAAGTTGTTTGATATTTTGGTTTATTTATAATTTCTTTGTACCTTAGCACATGATAAATTTTTATGAAGGAGTCATGTGATACTGAGATATTCGGACGTCAGAAATCTCTCAAATATAACTTTTCTATTAGCTGATTCAGTTCCTTCTTTTCCTTTTTGATTATCTCTATCAGATTTAGCCAGCTCTGAAAGAGGAATATTGATGTCTTCTATAATTATTATGTTAGTATCTACTTTGGGGATCAGTTTGGTTAGCTTTTCCTTTACAAATTTTGATGCTTTTACACTTCATTCATATGTGTATGTACACATACATATTTTTTATTTGTGCATACATAATATTGTTTTACTTTCTCTTGATGCCATTATGCATAATGTAGTTTCCCTGTTTATTTTTCTTGACATAATCAATGTTTTCTTTGTCTTATCTACAATCATGACTGCCACTCCTGCTTTGGGGGAATTACTTGATGTACAGTAAAATTTGTCCTAGTCTCTAATTTTCATTCTATATATATTTTTACTTTTAAAATGTATTTCTTACAGGCAACAAATTGTTGAGTTTTATTTTTTTATCGTAATATTACTCCCTTCATTTTACTGGGTAATTTGATCCATATTTAAGTTTATAATAGCTAGGTTAGTGCTTTCCTCCATAGAAATATTTTATATTGATCCCTTCCCCTTCCTTTTTTACAAGTGTTTATTTACTTCATTCCATGTACTCCTTATTCTTTTTCCTCTTTAGACTCCCATTCAAGGGCTTCATATTTATATGTTCTTCTTTATTCTGTCTATATCTCTCTTGGAAGGTAGGGCTTCTGGACATATTTTTCTCAGTTGCCCAACATGGGAATTTTTTTTTTGAAGCAACTAATTTTATTCTACTTTAGAAGCATGAGACCATTAAGCATTTTATTGCTCAATTTTTCCTCATTAATGGTAGATATAAAAATTTGCTTCTGTTTTACTGGTTTGAAATTTTAATATTAAATATCCTGCTCTTCTCTGGTTCCTTTTGAAAGAATAACTTTAACTCCTTGTAACAGTTTTCTGATCTTCTGACCAGGTTTCTCCCCTTCCTCCCACCATTTATTCCCTTTTCCCCTCTAGCGCAGTCTTCATACCAATGCCAAAGTAATCTTGTCAGTCTACAAATTTGATCACATCACTCCTACTCTTCTGAAATATCTATCAGTGTTCTCCACTTATCCTCTTCCCTCCCAGTACTTACAAGCTAAAATATAAACTCCTTATTCCAGAATGAAAGACCTTCCTCATTCTAGTTACAACCTGCCTTTTTCAGTCTTATTTCACCCTATTCCATGCAGCATGTACCCTTCCCCAAACCAAAGTGAACCAATTAATAGTCTTCTCTTGATCTTCTGTTCTGTCCCATTTCTATGCATTTATATTGCACCATCATCTTCCCAGAATGGATTTCCTCCACATTTCCATCATTCGATCCTCTCTTCCCTTCTAGATTCAGTTCAAGTGCCATTTCTGCGGATTCTTTCCTGATTCCACACACTACCACCTCCCCAGCCCCATTTCTAACTGATCTTTTTCCTTTCCAACCTCTCACTCCTCTGACTTCTCTCAAGTAACCTTGGAGAGAGCAGTTTCAGCTGAGTCATGATGTCAAAAGTTAGATTACAAAGGGTGGAGAACTGAGTGGGAAGTGAGAAAACAGAAGCAACAAGGGTAGGCAGTTTCTTTTGGGAGCTAGGCTATGAAGGAGAGAACAGATGTCGGACAAAACTTTTATTCAAAAACAAACACTTATCCCACAATAACTTGATTTAAAGTTATATACGTACAAGCCTTATACCCTTACTCTAGCTGTAATTCCTTGAAGGTACTTCAAGGATAAGATAGGCATTTAATAAATATTTGTTATAATTTTGTTACTAATAGCTAACATTTGTTTGGTATTTTTGCAAATATTTTCTCATTTGATCCTTACAGTAACCCAACAAGGTAGTTATATATAATCGTTATTATCTCTATTTTAGAAATGAGGAAAGAAAAGCTCAATATTGACTAATGAAAGGGCATGTTATCATTCAGTCATTTTTCAGTCATGTCCAACTCTTTGTGACCCCCCTTTGAGGTTTTCCTGGCAAAGATACTGGAGTGGTTTGCCATTTCCTTCTCTAGCTCATTGTTCAAATGAGGAAACTGAGGCAAACAGAGTTAGGTGACTCTCCCAGGGTCACACAACTAGTAGGTATCTGAAGCTGGATTTTAACTTAGATCTTCCTGAATCCAGGCCATCCCTCTAACCACTATCACATCTAGCTGCCCAGTAATAATAAATAGTAAGGCCAGTGTTTGAATCCCAATCTTCTAAATCCAAATTCATTTTTACCTCTCTATTTATTCATTGAATTGAATGTCTGTGAATTTGGGACAAGCTATTTCCCCAGATAGCACCATGTAACTTATTTGCTATGTTACATTAGCTTGTGGCATTATAAAGAATAATCAGACTAACTCTTTGATTTGATTTTTGCATTTGTTAATCCAAAGTCCCTCTTCTTTATAAATCTGTGAGAAAGGCATTACTTTGCACAGCTATAATAAAACTTGCATAGAGTTCACATATTTTAGCAAACAAATTTATTTAGATCATCACAAAGTATCTGAAAAATAGGACATAAATATTGGTTAGCTTTCCATTATTTCTACTTCTATTCCCAGAAAGACATAAAACTCTCTCTCTGCTCCAGAATGGAGACTTCTTAGCATTTTAGTATTCCTACTCTAATTCATAGTATGAGACAAGATGCAAGAAAACCAGTCATAAAAATGAAAAGAAAGCCCTAAAATATCATCTCAGAACTTTGTCAATAATGACTCGGCCTGACTTTTCTTCCCCTTAAAATGAGTGAAGTTGGAGGGTAAGAGTAAAGAAGGATATTATATCTAACAAATTACCTTATCCCTTGTTGTGATGGTTTGAAAAATAAACATGATTCAACTACAATCAAATATAGTGTTTAGAATGCAAAGAAAAGCAAACAAAACTTTAAAGATCCAGTTCAAGCTTTGACTTACATATTTTATGTAGACAGGACTCTTTTAGAAGATTGATTCTTTTGTTACTATTGGAGGTGACAGGATTTGAGATGTAACAGCCTTCTTCAAAGTCTAAGTATACTGCAATTCAAGTGGAGAGAGGGAGGAGAAGGTGGGGGAAAGAAAGAGAGAGAGAGAGAGACACACACACACACACACACACACACACACACAAAGAGACAGAGAGACATATACACAAGAAGAGAAACTATATAGACCCTCATTTTATATATCATTAGTCCAACAAGAAGATTAGAGACAGTAGAGACTTTTTTTTATTAGTTTTATGTGCAAGGAAAACTCCCTAGGTAAAAGACTATGGAAGCTCATCTTCTCCATTCAATAACCCCATTATCATCAATACAGTGGGTCCCTGTTTAATGATATGCCTCATTATTAAATGGATTCAGACATGCAATGCTCCACTCCACAGCATAAAGAACTGACCTAAACTTGTTTGACCTATTAAACCACATAGTCCTTCCTTGCCTGGATCCATTCAGAGAAGTCCAAGCTTGAATCATTCTTTGAAGCCACTAAGAAATCTTAGTTTAAATCAATTCCTTTGGGACCGGAAGCACTATGGGAAATAGAACTGCTGAAGTAAGCCATTGATTTGGACAAGTGAAAGTTCTTTGAATTGAATTCCTTGGCAGACGTAAAGAAACAATTCCAAGCTAAGATTTGGATTTTAATGAATTAAAGGAATGAATAGCACGAAGATAGTTTAGCCAGCAGAATGACAATATGACAACTATTCAGGAGAGGGAAAAGGGGGAAAGAACTGTATGGTAGATAGATATTAAAGGATTATGAAAACTGCAAAAGAAAAATTTACATATTCTTGAAATCAACCAGTACTAGAAATAAACCTATAACCTGATGACATTCTTTCTTTTTCTTTCCTCAGATATGCTCATATGACCAAACTGACTGGCCTGGAGTCACTACATTGACTATCTTGATTTTCAAAATGAATTAGTACACATATTGGTTGAATTCAATTTAAATTATCAAATATTATGGGCCCAACATTCTGCTAGGGATGTAAAAGAAATAAAAGTTCTCCTCAAGGAACATACAGTTTCATTGGGTAAAACAAAAGATATGTACATATGAAATAATTAAAAAACAATATAAGATAGCATACTTTATGTCAGACTTCATGGGTTATAGGAGATCAGTAAAGAATATGAGCCAAAGAGTCAGGGAAAGATTAAGTTAATATGAGCTAATTTTTCAAAAGATGGGTAAGTAAAAAGTCACTAAACTCTGCATACCCTTTGATCCTGCAATTAGTTGTATACCTAGAATAGATCAAAAGTAAAGGGAAAGGACATACGTAGAGAGAGATGAATATAGACATATAGGTGTGTGTGTTTGTGTGTGTATACTCCTTTGTTGTGGAAAAAAAGCTGGAAACAATGGACAAATGAATTATGATATATTAATGTAGTATTATTGTACCAAAAGAAATAATAAATATTATTAAGGAAAACTTCAGAAGATTTGCATGAACTGATGGAGAGCAAAAACAGGAGATCACTTTATTGATATTTATTGATAACCCCAATAATGTCCTGGGCCAAGAATGAGGAACCTGCGGCCACAAGGGCACGTCACTGCAGCACTGCAGGTTCCCTGCCCCTGGACCATTACCAACCATCTTGACTTTTATCTCACTACAGGACTTGGATGGCTCTGGAGGAGAGAATGAGGCTGATGACTTTGCACAGCTCTGCACTGCTCACATACAATTCACAAGTCAAGACATCACCCTCCAGATGTCATTGGTCCCCTTTGAGAACAAGAGATCAAGAAAAACAACCATGTGGGTTCTGCGTAAAGTCTCCTAAACTGAGAGGAGGACTTCAAGAGCAGGTGTTGTGAGTTACACATTGTCACACATATTTCTTAAATGTGTACCTCAGTACAATTTGGTGGTCTAAGTTTAAGCTTACTTCTCCCCTGGAGGCTATATTTGTGGGAATGAGTAAACTAGTTTCTTAGGAGAATATTTTGTATTAACTGTCTTTATCATGTTATCTGAGAGTAGCAGTAGAGTAGCAGTCACTGCCCTCGGGATCCAATCTATCAATCCAGCTATCTGCCAACATTATACTACTATTATTACCTCTCTCTCTCTCTCTCTCTCTCTCTCTCTCTCTCTCTCTCTCTCTCACACACACACACACACACACACACACACACACACACACACACACTCTTTTCCTTCCTTTCCTTATTTCTTTCCTTTTCTTCTTCTTCCTCCTCTTTTTCTTTTCCTTCTTCTTCTTCCTCCTTCTCTTTCTTCTCCTCTTTCTCTTTTTCCTCCTCCTCCTTCTCTTTCTCCTCCTCTTTCTCCTTTTTTTCTCCCCCCAAAAAGCCAGGACAACTTACTCTTTTGTTGTCCATGGTTTTTATTTTTAATTTCTTGAAATATAGCTCTGAAAAGACAGGGTTTTAAAAGCCCATTGTGTTTTAAATGGAACTACTTGACTCCATCTTAAAACCCAAATCACTGTTTTTTTTTCATTAAATGTCCAAAAAGCCCTAACCCAAGATTCTGTGGCTCACTGTTTAGACTTTGATGGTTTAGGTGAGTGTTATAAAAGGCAATTGTTTTTTATTCTGGCCAGAAACTCTATGGGTCTTTCCCTCCTAGACTGATATCTTTGTGATGGTAAATTGAGTGATCTTTTGTCTCAACTTTTACCAAGCCCTTAGTCACGGAATGGGCATGACCTCAGACAAATTAAGATCTGGGAAAGACCTTAAGTTAGGAAGGCCAAGGTCACCTACTGCATCCTGGACCATTACCAGTCATCTTAACCTTTATCTTACCACTGGACTTCAATGACTCTAGAGGAGAAAGTGAGGCTGATGATTTTGCACAACTATGCTCCACTCATATCCAATTCATAAACAAGTCAAGTCATCACCCTCCTGATGTCATTGGTCTTCTTTGAGAACAAAGGACAGACAACAACAAATCAAAACAACTCTAAAAGTCTTCAGAACTCTGAACAATGTAGTGATCAATTACCCGAAGAAAAATATTTTTTAAACCTCCTTTTCAGTTTCTTTAGAGAGTTTAAGAAAATATATTTTTCTCTAAAGACCTTTCCAGACTTCTTGGAAAAGTGGATGGTAAGCAGAGAACAAAAAGGCTTTTCTTAGGCGAATGAATAAAGCATCCCAACCAAACAACTCTAGTCTTGTTCTCATCATTCCCTCCCTACCTGAAGAAATTGACCCTGGGACCCACCCTTCTCCAATGAGAAAGGATTAAGATATTAATGAATGCTTTTTAAAAAGCCGATGAAATATGCTTCTTCTTGAAAGAGAGATGATGAGCTATAAGTACAGAATGGGACATAACATTTACAGAGACAGCCAATGTTCTGATTTGTTTTGCTTAATAATATACAAATAGATTAGAAGGGATGTCTTCCATGGATGGGAGAGCATTTGTTGTGTAACACACAAAGAAAAAGAAGAAATGGAAGAAAAAGTATCAATGGAGCATTAAAAAAGATACAAGGAATCAGACAGAAATTTTGAAGAGGACAGGCAATTAGGACAATTTTGCATTAAATTTAACTTAAAGTACATGTACTTAATTTTAATCTTAATCTTAACAGAAGTTTCCAGATTCATATTCATTTTTTTCTTTTTTTTAAATTTGAGATGTTTATGTTTGTTAAGATCTTAATAAGGAAAGTTTTTTAAAAGACAGATGAGTAGGATGGGATAACGAATATATAGGAAAAGAAATGGTGATCACAACAGACTGATAGGGCTTCACCAGGAACAGGTCATGTCAGATTAACTTCTTTTTAAAAGGATTACTAAATCTCAGGAATTCTGTAGATATCATAACCTTGATTTTAGTAAAGTACTTGCTAATGTATTTCATGTTATCCTCAGAGAAAAGATGGAGAGATGTAAGCTATATGATAATAAAATTAGATGGATTCAAAACCAATAGGATGGCTAGACAAGAAGAAGGGATATTAATGGTCTCAGGTCACCTTGAAAAGAGGTGTCCAGCTGAGGATTTCATGGATTTATCCTTGGCCCTATGACTTGGATAAAGGCAAAGAAGGCAATCTTATCAAATTTTCAGATGCAAGAAAAATAATAAAATATCAAAAGGATATAATAGAGGACAAAGTTGAGATCCCAAAACATCTAAATTTGGCAGTGTAGAACATTGGACTGAATCTAATAGGTCTACATTTTAAAAGATAAGAGTAACCTACATTCATACCTGACTTTCGCTTGGGTTCAAAAATCATTTCACAAATAAAATATGGGGTAGATATGTTTAAATAGAAATTAATCTGCCTGGGAGTTGTAGTGTGTATGTGTTGATCCTTTGTTGCTGAAGAAGACCATGCCATCAGAGAAATAATGACATGATTTGCACTTGACTTTGGTTTTTTTGAGTGAGGGAGGGCTGTGCAGGTCACCAGCTTCACTTCTCCTCCAGAGCCATCTGAATCCAGTGACCAGATATTCATCAGGATGACTGGAGATGACCCAGGAAGAGGCAATTGGGGTTAAGGGACTTGACCAAGGTTACACACCTAGTGAGAATCAAGTGTCTGAGGTGAGATTTGAACTCAGGTCCTCCTGACTCCTGCACTGGTGCTCTATCCACTGCACCACCTAGCTGCACCACATGGCAGCCAAAAAAAGCTAATGCTATCTTGACCTACTTTAAGAGAGGCCTAGTATCCAGCAATAAGGGGATAGTCTCATTGTACTAGACCCTGGTCATACCAGAGCTGGATACATACTACAAAGGGGATCTCAACTTTTCACTTCTCCTGAAATCAAGTAGAGTAATTCAATGAGGCAATTTGAAAGAGGACTTTTCTGTAAGTTCAAGGAGTTTTAAATTGAGGCTAAGGGTTAATCAGTTTCTTTTACCCATTAGGCTTCATATATTTGATGACAAAATAACTCTTTACAGAGGTAGTTATGTGATTATGTGTGTGTATATCCAGTCTAGAGAAGAATGAGGAAAAAATATTTAAACCCAGGTTTTTCTGACTCTCTGTCCAGTATCCCATCCACCGCACTATACTCTTTTTAAATTTGCTGTGCTTCTCAAAGTGCCATGCATATATGTTTCATAAAAATGAAAACATAAGTAAATATTATATAACCACATCTTAAATATTTCTATGGGAAAAATAGAACCCAATGAATAAAAAAGGTTAACATTTAATGAAGTCACCCTTTAAAAACTGAAAAAACAAATAATTCATTATTCAATTTTTAAAAAAGCCTGCTGAGAAAACTAGGTAACTACATGGCCAAAAAAAAAGAAGGCCTAGATCCACACCTCAAGCCATACATCACGATAAATACCAACTGGATCAACAATCCAAATGTACATACATATGTGCGTACATATACACACATATACACATATATGTTCTTTTAAAATAGGGATAGAAAGAAATGACATATTCATTTCCACTACAGAGACAAGATATTTAAATCAATTAAACAAAATGTATCACTGATGACCAAAAATCAGTGGGCAAAGGCAAAATTATTTGGTACAACAAAAAAAATCACTTTAAAATTAAAAGAAAAGAAACACTTTTTTGTGGGAAAGACATAAAGACTTGCCAGAGACTATAAGGAACTTAGGCATATCCACTCTCTCCCAAGGCAGAAATGATCAAAGAACATGAACAATTTAGAAAAGGAGAAAACTTCTTAATGTGGACATTTGCTAGGGCATATAGACAGTGAACAACTATTCTTTCTTTGTTAAATTTTGCCAAAATGCAATAATTGGAACTTTTTCATTTGTTTATGAAATGGGTTTGCAGCAAATTTTACAAATAGTATGATTGTTTTAAAAACTCAGAATAGGATAATTTTCTTATCCTGTTATAACTTTTCAAACTCAGAAATCTAAATGTTCACATGTATTAGAATATGTCCATGCAATAAACTCATATGAATTTCAAGAAGACAAAAAGGCTTTTCATTTTGCCCATGAAAAAGACTCAAAGAGTTTGGGAATTTAATACAACTCAATTGTCTTCAGTTTATTGGAAATATGGATTGAACTTGAATTGAAGACATGGATGACTTGAGTTTTATTGATCTTGAAATTATTAAAATATACTTTGTCTATATAGTCAAAGCAAAGATAACATTGAGGATTGTTTTGACTGAGCAGACCTGAATTTAGGGAGTTTTGATAAACTTAAAGATCAGAAAATCTCAGAGTTGGAAGGACTTCAGAGGTTATTGGTTGTAACCCATACCCAAAGCAGAAATTCCCTCCAAAAAATCACAGACAAATGATCCAAATGATCATTCAATGAAACTCACTACCTTATAAGGCAGTTCCCACTCCTGCTTCCCCAAACTTCTCTTCATTCCAATCCATCCTCTTCATGGCCACCAAAGTGATTTTCCTGAAGTAAAGTTCTGATCATACTACCATTCTATGCAATAATACCCATGTGTTCTGCATTACCTCTGGAATCAAATATATACATTCCTCAATTTGACACATCTCTTCAAAATATAGCCCTTTCCTATCTTTCCATTCTTCTTACACATCTATTCTGTAATCCACCCACTGTGACCTATTCATTGTTCCACATGATGTCCTACCTCTTCTCTCCATGCCTTTGCACTGGCTATCCTCTGTGATACCAGGAATGTTGTCCCCACCCCCCTTCACCTCCACCTCTAGAAAGCCCTGATTTCCTTCAATACTCAGCTCACGTACTGCCCACTACAAAAAGTCTTTCTAGATCTCTCTCCCCTCCCCAGGGCACACCCTCCCCAAACTACCTATTATTCATTTTGTGTATGTAAGAGGACTAGACCATGAGGCACAGTTTTCAGAGCCATTTTACCATGCTCTACCTAGTATCCACCCATTTGGAATCTTGATGAATCTGCTTCCCAAAGTATGCAATATAAAGTATATTAATGTAATGTAAAGGTGGCTCCAGACAATGTAGAGATGTTCTCTGTTTCTGTGATTTACGGCTTTGGGACAAAAAGTCTTTTATTGGCTACTGAGCTGGAACTCAATGTACAAGCAAAAGATTGACACTCTCAGTTTCTAGCAATGTCCAAATGAAGAAATGCTGTGGATTTCCAGGTGGGGAGATAGCAGCAGGGCTATCTTATCTGCAGGCTGTCCTGTGCTGGTTACCACATGACACCAATGTTTCTTCTACTCCTGCTGCATCTATTCCTAATTTTAGGTGGTTGAACACCAGAGCCAGAACAGAGCAAATTATGTCTTTGTGACCTTTGAAAGGTTAGAACCACCAGAGGGTCAGCCACAGGAATCCATAAAAAAGCTTGCCAGTAGCCATTACAGCGGAACCTGGAGAGGAGTCATCTCTCAGAAATAAATCACTTTATCCAGACAAGCAGTGAATCAGCCCAGTAGCCAAAACACAGTGTCTTAAAAAGCAAGAGAGGGACTTGTCCATTGGATTTGCCACATCCAAAAGTGAACTTGGTGAGGAGAATACTCTATTGAAACCACTTTTAGTTTAAGCTCACTATCCCGGGGTGCACGTGGGTATGAAGAAGAGAAGACGAGTCATGTTTTGGGTGAATGTTTTTGTACTTCTGTCTTGCTCTACTTTCTCAAGGAGCATCCCTTTCTTTAAAGGTTAATTGACATTAACAAAAAGTTAACTGGTCAAAATTCTATTAAAATAGTAATTAAATGATATTAGCAGATATGCCAGCTGGTGACTTGTGAACAATATTGTTGTAAAGACAGTCCCAAACCCAAAAGGTGGCACCTCTAGGATCCTGAAAGGGAAAAATAGCAACCTTACTCTGGGGAACCAATCTACTAGTTAGAGATGGGTTCAAAGAGTGATCCCAGAAACTATGTGTGCTAAATAATATGATGATTACTCTTATATGTGTGTATGTTATCTTACCCATTGAACTGTGAGCTCCTCAAGGACAGAGACTGCTTCATTTTTGTCTCTGTCTGCTCAGTATTTAGCACAGTGACTAGGACATAGTAAGAGGTTAATAAATGCTTGTCAATTGATTCTACTTTAGGACAACTTTTATTATTAATTATTTTTCCTTATATCAAGCTAAAATCTACATCCCAGTAATTCTCACTCATTGCTTATGGTTCTTTACAGTGTAACCAAGCAAAATAAGTCCAATCATTTTTTTCCACAAGTCATCTTTTCAAATATATGAAGATTATAATCATGTCAACTCTCCAATTTAATGCCTATTTACTCTATGCAACCAATATGTGCAAGGATACTAAGTGCACTGTCTCAAAAACTGGAGCTATAAAGACAAAAATGGCTCCCACATGGAGCCCAAGCTCTTCTGGGTTTAAGGAAAACACAATTAATATATACAAAAAAGTAATGCTAGAAAGGAGAGAGTTTTAACGTTTGGAGGACAAAGGAATCCTGCATAGATGAGGTTGAAACTGAACTGGACCTTGAAGGAAAACAAGAATTATTAGCAGTAGAGGAAAAGAGTAAATATTCTAGACATGGGAAACAGTGGAAATAATTCAATGGCATGAAAATGGAAGAATGAGATGATGAATTTGGGGAAACAGCTCTTGATCCTCCCTAATTTTTCTCTGCAGGATAAAGTTCTCCAATTCCATCAGTTAATGATAATAATGTTTCCTTCCTCTGGACACATCCCAACTTGTTAGTATGTCTTCTAAAATGTGGTGCCAGGAAGCAAACACAATACTCCAGAAGTGATCTGACTAGGGCAGAGGACAGGGGGATCATCACCTCCCTCGTTGTTGTCAGTCTGATTCTATGAATGTAGATTAAACTCACATTGTTTTTTTGTCTTGTTTTATTTTGTTGTTTTTGCTGTCTGCTGCCACATTCAGACTGTGGTTCATTAAAACTTATGTGTTCTTTTCACAGAAACAGTTGTCTAGCCACATCTTTCCCCTATTCAGTATCTCTACAGTTGATGTATTTTAATAACAACCTACAATGTAGGCCTTAGGTCTGGCTCACTTTCAGTCTGTTGAGATCTTCAGGAATCCTAATCCTTTCCGATTCTAATCATTTCATCTAATTTATCAACTTTCCTTCCCAGCTTTAATGTCAGCTGCAAATGTAAAAAGTATATAATTTAAAGTTTTATTTTATTTTTAATGACCTTTATGCTTTTATCACGTTTATTTCCAAATATCCCTCTTCACTTCATCTAGTAAGATAGCCCTTTTAACAAATTTTTTGGGGAAAAAAAGGTATTTAAAAAATAATTTCAAATCAATCAACACATTGACCTTGTCTGTTGACATACATAGCCCGTTATGCCTGTAATTTTTCACTTCTAGAAAGAAAGGAGGGAAATGCATTTTCTTAGTTCTTCTCTGGGGTTTGACTTGGTCATTATAATCACACAATATTTAATTTCATTGTATTGTTCTTTTCATTTATATAATTATGCACATTATTTTCCTGGTTCTTCCTACTTAATTCTACAGCAGATAATATAAGCCTTACTAAAGTTTTCCTGAATTCTTTTTTATACCTCAGTAATGTTCCATTATATTAACATATAATTTCTTTATCCATTCCCTAATTAGTAGGTACCCACATTATTTCCAATTCTTTGCTACCACATAAAATATTGCAGAGCACTTAGGCATACAGGAGAACTTTATGTCTTTGACTTCCTTTGTGTGTGTGTGTGTGTGTGTGTGTGTGTGCTTGTGCATGCACACATAGACACACACACACACATACATACATGTATGTATGTGTGTGTGTGTGTCTGTGTGTATAGTAGTGGAATCTCTAAGTGAAAAAGCCAATCCTCTTAATCACCTCTTTAAGCATAATTTCAAATTGTTTTCCAGAATGGTCAAACAAATCACAGCTTCACCAACAATGTATTAAGCTGTCTTTCCATTGCTCTTCTAGTATAAACTGTTCCCATTTTTGGTCATCTTTTTCAATTTGTTGGGTATAGAGTGAAATCTCAGATTGTTTTGATACATATTAGTAATTTGGAAACTTTCATATGATTGTTAATAATTTGTAATTTTTGTCTTCAGAAATATTTGTTCATATCTTTATTCACCTTTGATAAATGTCATCAGTGTCTTCACCTAACTCATAAATAAATAAGTCATTGATAAATATATTGAACAGCATATGGCCAAGGACCAGCAACACCAGTTCATTTTTTCCCCTTTTTACAATCTTGATACAGCAAATAAAATAAGCACTCCCATATATACAGCTGAACAAAAAAAGAGGACTGCACATAAAACCACAAATTTCTATTGCATACAGCTTACTTCTCTTTTTAAGTATATAATTAATTTAATATGTAACTTTCAAACATGTAACTTTCCTGTTTGTGACTTGTTCTATCCTTCCTTTTCTTCTCTTTTGTGCATTAAAAGTTGCTTCAATGACCCCTTCTCCTTTTTGGGAACCCTCCCATAATCTCCTTCTGCATCTTAACTCCTCTCTCTCCTATTGGAAAAAATAAAAACCAAACTTTGCAACAAATATTCATAATCAAACAAAAGAAATTCCCACTTTGGTGAGGTCCAAAATTGAATCAATATTGATTCACTAAGCATCCCCTCCTTGAGCTTGATTATTCAAACACTTCTCAAATCATACATATGTATTATCATCTAACCTATATCTTTCTATCTTGTCCATAAGAATGAGACTTTTCCAAACATCTTGTTGAAGTCCAACATATAATATATGTGTGTGTATATATATACATATATGCACATGTGTAGAGAAACATACAGACAGATAAACATACACATGTTGCTCAGTCATTTTTCAGTCATGTCTGACTATTTGTGATCCCATTTGGGGTTTTCTTGGGAAAGATGTTGGAGTGGTTTGTCATTCTCCAGCTCATTTTACAGACGAGGAAACTGAGGTAACAGGGTGAAGTGACTTATCCAGGATCACACAATCAGTATGTGTCAAAAATGGGACTTGAAGCTAGATCTTCCCAGTTTTCAGAATAACTCTTCTTTCCCGATCAAACTTAATCAAAGATGATTTGGCATGGCATTCTTGATGAACAAATGTGAGTTTATAGTGATTACCAGTGCTCTTTCCAATTGCTTATGACTTACGTCTTTCGTGATATGTTCTGGAATTTTGCTAAAAGAAAAATAAGGTAGGCAAGTGCTGCTAGGAAGACTCACTCAAAAAGCTGGCTGCAAGGGATTGTAAGACATTATTTAACTTAACTTGTAGCCTAAAAGCAAATTGCTTTATAAGAATATTCAAATCTCCCTTAATTTTAAAGAGTTTATGGAAAGAAATTCATAATTTGCCTACCTGTTTTTCTACCTTAATTACTATTTCAATTACATTTTAAAATTATCAGAGACTAAATAATTGGACAAAAGGATTAGATTTGTTTTTAATTTTTTCTATTTTGGGGATGATTAGGAAGTAAAGGATAAAGTACACCTCTGACACCTATTGTAATTTGACTACAGGGGGCCCAATATGATTTTTGAGAGATGAATGAATGAATGAAATTTTGTTTAACTAAATCTTGGCAAACAAAACAAGGTATAACAAAAACAATTATTTCTTTTCTTGGCACAATATATAATATTCTGATTCTAAAAACTAGTAGCCTGTTGAATAATTATACGCAATCTAATAAGATTGGCTATTCTTTTAATTTTCAGTTTTTAATATAAATGCATAAAAATATCCAGTAGGTACTGATTTATAATCGTTTACTTGGAATATGCTGACTTTGTACTTATTAGCTCCATCTATTCAATGCATTTCTCAATAACACAGAGGAGGTAAAGTATCTTAACATCTCTTAAAGATCCAAAGTCTCAGGAAGTTCGAGAAGAAGTGATGGTTTTCCCATTCATAGCACACAAAACATCTTAAGGATTAAGACAATTACAGTCAAAAGACCCTATTCGTCTATTATAGACAGAGATCCTCAAAGCCTTTAACTTCATCAGATTATACAGACAATGAGCATACAGTTTCCTTAAAGAGACTTTAGTAGGAGTAACTAACTCCTTGCAAATAAGAAGCCTTAGAAAGGAGTCAGAATAACTGGGTAAGGGGGAGGGGAGGGGATTACTGATGAAGTTGTGAGGTCACACTGAGAGTTAAAAGCCAGGATTCTGTATTCCTCTAGAGCCTAGAGGAACATTTACCATTCTGAGGCATATTTGGGTTAAAGAAAGTGATAGTGGTCTATGTGAAGAATTCACTTGGATTTGATTTTTTAAAGAGATGAGTTGATGGAGTATGTAAGGAAATGTGATAACAACAGCCTAAGGGAGGGAAAGCTTTAAATTCAGAATGTGATTATTAAACTGCATGCAACAAAAGAAAAATATCTTTCTTTGGAGAGTCAGGTGTACGAGTTCTCTTCTTTATCCTTCAGGTGATGTAAATTATCGAATGAGAGAATCTTTCTAGAAAGGATCTTTATAATTCTCATTTTGGAACTTTGTGGCGAATCTTCAGAGCCCATGAGGTTGGTATGCAGATGAGACATTTAAGAAAGACCATAATACCCTATCATCTCCCCACATGTGACTTAGTAGCACAATAGCTTTGGAATACTATTCAGTCACCAATTTGGATTTGTATTGAATCCATCCTCTTGTTCCAGACCTTCCACATTCAAAAGGCATCACTTCAAACTTTGGGGCATTCAGAGCATTTGCTTTCTCTACTTTACAGAGGATCCAAGTAAAGGAGTCCTCAATTGGAATCTAACTATGTGACATGAATTACTGCAAAATTAGAAACCAAGGCACAAATTTTGCCTTCTGATGAATATTTTAAGACTACTGTTTCCTGGGGAAATGATTACAGCATTGGAGTAAAATATTATTATTTAACAGAGCTCAGAACAGTTAGCAGGAAAAAAAATTGTTGCTTATTTTCATGTTGTAAGCTATCACTTCTGAATACATAGTGGTATAGTCAATGGGCTCTCTATAGAAACACAAAGTTCATAATTTCCCTTGTGGCTGAATAAGATCTTTTACTGTTAGATAATGGAATTGTGAGTGCAGCAATTCTTCAGTTGCTGAAGGTATCATTATACCTAGGAGCACATTTTTCACTTGTATACAATATATTTAAAAATGAGTATATGTGTATATGTATATATATGTACACAATTGTATACGTGTGTATGTGGGTGTGTATATGTCTGCATACATATATGTATACACACACACAGAGAAGCAAATAAAAGTAAAATACTGGATAAGACTTTTTTAAACTTACTTAGTTATACTCAAATCTTATCTAAAATGTTTCATACTTCACTAAACCTCCTTAGCTAGTTCTTTCTGTCCTAAGTAATTTTTCTAGTACACCAAAGAGAAAATCAGGAATTCAGCTAAGAATTTCTGATTTTTTACAGTTTGATCCTATTAGTTCTTTGTAGATATTAGAATTTTACTATTTTTTAGTTGGAATTTTTACAGCTACCACAAATATTGGTACTAATCATCTACAGATCAACATTTTGTCAGAGCAAATGATGGATTTTTCCCCCAGAATTTGCAAAGCAAATTTTAAAAAATATTTATTCCTACTCAAGCAGCTGTCTTATCCTTTATATATCTGACTTGTTCTTTTCTAACACCTTTACTAAGTAACATTTGCAGAATTCTAAATATATCCATGACTTTCATTCATGTTCCCTCTCAGACAGAAAACAGAACAAAAGGAGCATCTGAGAAACTCTGAGAATCTCCCCCCAAGAACATTTCAATAAAAAGGAGCAAAGAATAATTAAGGTTAATGAGCATTAAAGTAAAACTACATGGAAACTTGGGGAAATAATCTGGGCAGAAAAATTAATCTTTTGCAAATTGTTGAGAACCCTGAGAAGTTATGGAAAACATTAATGAACATTATTGTTACAAAGCTGCTGTTCAAAAAAACTCTACAATAATAATTTTATTTTCAGGAGAATCTACCCTAGCCTGATGACCCAAAGAATACATTCTATTTTGGAAGTGCTCAAATGAACACCAACTTCTGATGCTCTTGAAAGTTCTCATAAGAAAAAAAAGTACGATTATTAATACTTAGTCAACCTTACCACAACTCCCCAAAGCAACTCTGTGACGAACACTGCTCTATCAGAGTACCCTATTTTTCTGCCACATTGAAGTGTTGGAGCCTGAAAAAAAAAGTGAGAATGGTCATTTCAAAGAGATATTTATCACATTCTCTGAACTGATGGGAAGAATACACAGACACAAAGGGGATTAAAAGTCTTTTTAATGAAGTCTCCCTGATTTGAGCCTGTTATCCTTCTTTCATCTAATAAGAGATAATCTCCCTGAAGTGAATATTTCCCCTTTTGAAAGTATGACTCAAAGAAAAGTTAATTGGCCAGTATAAGGTGTACATGCTATGGATAATGTTGGAAATGATAATAAATAAATATCTGCCAAAAAAGACTAAGACTGTATAACCTGTTGACTCAGGGGACTTGCAAGACTGATTTAGCAAAGCTCTGCCGACAGAAAGAGAAAAGGTAACGAGCACACAACCTCCTGTAGCTTACATGGGAAAAGTCTTTTTTTGACAACCTATGGATCAATTATACCATTTAGAAATCAGTTTTTAAATGCTAACATTGAAGCTTTTAAAAGTGTAAAAAACCTTTTTTTCTATGTTTCTTACAAGTTTATTTAGACTACTACTGGCTAATTTGGCAGAGAGACTTTCCTCTGAAAAGATTTTACAAAAAGAAATAAACCTAAAATGCCAACTCAGACAATGGAAAGGCAGAGAAAAAGTAAATCAAAAGCAGATTATGTCTCACTTTGCCCAAACTCTTGGAGAATTATCTTCTCTCTGCTATTGGTTCATAAGCAGTGAGACAGAATCTCTTGGCCTCTGATGCTTGACTTTATTTGCAATCCTTACCCACATAAAAGTTCCCCAAATATTTTGTCCTGGGGCAGACAGCCAGAGTATGACCTTTGCAATCTATTTACAAAACAAAGACATACCAAAAATGTCAACCTTAATGTATTAGAAATCATTAATTCAAAATAAGAGAGTAACCATTAGGTAAAACAAGATTATTTAAACTTTATGAGTAGGTAACCCTTTTCATACATGAGGGAATCCAAGACAATACCTAAGTTTTCTCTGACAGGGAATTAATGTCACTTTGGCCTCACCAGTGCTTCCTGTTGGGGGTGAGTCCTCTGTTCCTCAGCAAGACAGAGTCCTGTAGCTGAATGGTCAAAGGGCCATTAGTATGCTAAGCCTTTTAGTGGCATAGGATAGCTCCATCCTGCTTTTTTTCCTCAATTGTTGAAATTGGCCATGTGACCAGATGCTGATTTTAGGACAAACTTTGGGATTTTGACGGTTTCTTGGAACAGTATCCCTCCACTCAAATCACCTTATTTTTCTTTCCAGGAATAAAACCTATGAACTATGCTTTCTCAATTCTTTGATCTCTAAAATGAAGCTTAGCTTTGAGTTGGGTGCCAGACTCCTGAGGCAATGACAGAAAGCACCTTTTAAAAATGTAAAATCGTGGTTTGAGTGAAAAAAAACTGCCACAACTGTCCTTACTAGATTTTATGGTTCCTGAAGTTTCACTAGTTGGGGTGAGGAAGTGGGGGAGGCAGAATCAGATTTTTATCTTGCTCTGAAATTACTTTTTAATCTAATTAGAACAAAAAGTCAGAGAATTATAGGAACATAGATTTTTGAGCTATAAGGGACCTTGGAATATTGAGTTCAGAGATTTTTCATCTTTTGCGTGTCATAGACCCTTTTGTGAGTCTGATGAAACCTATTTACCCTTACTCAGAAGAAGAGTTTTAAATACACAAAATAAAATACATAGGAATACAAAGGGATTTGAAAAACTATCAAAATATTAAAAAGAAAACTCCACAAGCTACAAGTTAAGAATCTCAGTCTAGTCTGCCTCATTATATAGATGGAAAAAAATTAATAACCATCTTCTAAAATGTAATTAATCATAATAAAATGAATAGGTCATTTCATATTTTTAGCAAAAGTTAATTAAGCTAATGATTTTTTAAAAACATATTCCGAAAATATTAGAAAGTGTATTGATTTGGGGTTCCATAGACACCTGGGAGTAGACCATCAAAATTTTTTAGTACATTTTTTTAGAGTTTTTTTTAACTGCTTAGAGGTATTAGCACATATGAACAAATAGGCTAGAAGGCCCTGATTACCTGATCTATGTTATTGTGGTGGAGGTGAATGCAATAAATATCATGTTTACAGGCTGATTTCAGATAGCAACTCAGAGACAGAGAGAGAGAGAGAGAGAGAGAGAGAGAGAGAGAGAGAGAGAGAGAGAGAGAGAGAGAGAGAGAGAGAGAGAAGACAGCCCACTTAAATGTAGATAGATTTCTGATCATGCAATCTACTACTGAAAAAAAAATGTAGCTGCTCCTACAGTAGAAAAACTGATCTAGGAGTAAGAAATCCAGGTACTATCTGGACATGACACTCAATGGAGGCAAGTCATCTTATCCTCATCTATGAGAAGAAGGACTCAACAGTAACACTGAAGGTCCCATCTACCACTCAAATTTAACACTCTAATAAGTTTAATGAATTGTTTTCTCTACTTTGCATCTAACCTATAGACCAACAGAGAAGCCTTCTGAAACCATAAAGCACTTTCCCAGCTCTAGGGAAGGATGGTAAGATGGTCAAAGGAACTGTTGATTAAAGGTGGCTGGCCAGGAAAACAATAGGTTTTTAGCATCTTATTGACATCATGTCTTTCATATTTTGTTCGTGGATGATTCCAGGATATAAATTTTTTGCTGTGCAAGTGCAAGGAAAAAATATCCAAAAATAAATGAATGAATTACTTTATCTTCCATTTTCCATTAACTACTACTATTTATTTTTCTATTTAATAATTAGAAGAGGATGCTATTTCTTTTTTGTGATATCAGACTATAAAAGTTATGTGATATTTATTTTATCTTTATTGTTATTATTTCTACAAGTAATAGTAATGACATTTGCCAAGTACTTGACATGCAACAAATGCCCTATCAATGATGCTTTATAGTGAACTTAATGCTTGCACATATATTTTTCATCTGATCATCATCAGACCTCTATGAATTAAGCAGGAGAGTTATTATTCTCCCATTTTACAGATGAGTTAGTCAAAGCCCAGAGATGTTAAACTACTTACTCAGGATCAACAATACAGTAAGTAGTGGAGCTGAGATTCAAACTAAGCCTTCTGACTACTCAACACAAACAATCTTTGAAAATTTTAGCATAGCGTTCATGAGTCTCACACTGTAGTCCCAATAATCCATGTGGATACTGCAATGAAACACAATGAAAAGACCCATTCAGTCCATTTACCTGGCCAAGTATAAACATGGCTCCAGCTAAAAAAAAAATAGGTCATAGAGCAAAACTACACTGAAGCTCATGAACACATGCTCTATATTTTCTTGTTGCACATTTATCTGATGAGTTATTTAATGAGTTCCTCCACAAAAGTCTTGCTCTGGTGCCTCATCTTGGCATGGAAATAATTCCAAGTTCTCAAAGTCTATGCCAGCTGAGCACAAGTTCTGGAAAGTTTAACAAAGATGAAAAGTTTTGAATATGGTTCTGATGACAGGTTATGCCTGCTGCCCTAGATCCACTTGAAGAAAGTAACAAGAAACTGATTGCCAGCAGACCAACCACCAGGTGATGAATATGTTGGCCATGGCAACTCTCAGAAAGAGCTAAAAATGCAAAGCAGGTTTTAGTCCTTTATGCCTCCTCTTCTAGTTTAGTAATAGTCTAGTGGTGGATGATGGGGAAGAAGATGCTAAAAATCACACAGTCCTTAGACTATCTGCAAGCAATTAAATTATTGATACTCTAAATGTACCATCGCTATCCAATGAACAAGTTGACATACCACTAAAGGAATTGTATCACATCCATACTGACATTCTTCCTATAAAAAGAACCAGAAGATACACAGAATTGGCAGCTAACTTGTAGAATGACTTACTGGTTCTCCTTAGAGAAGCAAATAAAGTTGGAAAAGTTTTTTCATCATACATGAGCAATAAGAATCACCATTTCATGTGACAGTTGCAGCTTATGTATTGCCATCCCTTACAGAGGATGAAAAAGAAATTCTGTGAAGAATTTAACACGATTCTCCACATTATGTCAATATATACTGTGATATGTGACTTCATTGCAAAGGTGAGTGTAAGGGAAAACAGTGAAAAGTATATTGGAAGCTTTGATATTAGATTAAGAAATTAAAGTGGCTAAAGATTGTTAGACTACTTAGAACACATTTGTGCTTCATGGAAACCTCTTTAAGATATGAGTTGGAAGATCACATCATCTTAGAAGCATCAAAAACATGGAAGTCTCCAGAACTGGTTCTGAAAACAGCAGCATGAAAAACCCTGAAGCTTGAGACAATGCCTCCTTATCCCCAGGTGAGCAGAAACCAACTTTAAATAAAGTTCAAAAGTCAAGAAATAGACTGGAAAAATGAACAAAGAACAAAAATATAATTTGATCACATAAAGCTGCTATGGTGACAGAGAAGACCAAGACATAAACTCAGGAAAAGACAGCAATGTAAAAACATGTACAAAGTCTCAAAGCAAAATGTTCATTGGACCCAAGCATAACAATAATTCCTGGAAGAGTCGAAAAACAAGATGAGTGTTAGAAGAAAAAAATAGGGAAAGAAATGAGAGTAATGCAAGAGACATATGAAAAGAGAATTAACAGTCTGCTTTTTTAAAAAGGCATAAACAAACTGAAGAAAATGACACCTTAAAAAAACAGAAGTGTCCTAATGCTTAAAGAGAGACAAAAAAAAATTCGTTGAAGAAAAGAATTCCTTAAAAAACAGAATTAGACAAATGGGGGGAAAAGGTACAAAATCTTGCTGAAGAAAATGATTCCTTGAAAATTAGAACCAAGTAAGTTTCAGTTAATGACCCTATGAGATATCAAGAAGAAAATAAAACAAAGTCAAAAGAATGAAAAAATAGAAGACAATGTGAAATATCTCATCAGAAAAACAACTGACCCAGAAAATATATTGAGAAGAGATCATTTAAGAATTATTAAACTATCTGAAAGTCATGATCAAAGAAAGAGCCTGGACAGCATATTTCAAGAACAGCCAGGAAAATTGCTCCAATATCTTACATCCAGGAGATAAATAGAAAATTGAAAGAATCTACAGATCATTTCCTGAGATCCCAAAATGAAAATATCCCAAGAATATTATAATTAAATTTCAGAGCTCTCAGGTCAATGAAGAAACACTTCAAATACTCACAAAAAAACAACTCAAATACTGGGGAGTTGCAGTAAGGGTCACACTAGATTTAGCACTTCCACATTAAAAAATCAGAGGGCTTGGAATATGATATTCCATAAGGCAAAGGAACTAGGATTACATCCAAGAATCACCCACCCAGAAAAACTGGGTGCATTCCTTAGAGGGAAAAATGAATATTCAATGAAATAGAGTACTGTCAAGCGTTCCTGATTAAAATACCAGAACTGAACAGGAAATTTGATATTCAAATATAAGACTAAAGAGAAGCATAAAAAGGTAAACATGAAAGAGTAATTATAAGGGTCTCAATAAAAATTAAACTACTTATATAACATATCATAAAAAGATACATAACTTATAAGAACTTTATTATTATTAGGGCATTTAAAAGGAGTTTGCATAAACAGAAGGCATGGATGTGATTCGATTATTTTGGAATGATCTCCAAAAAAAAAAAAAAGTGAAGTGAGAGTTAGGAATGCACTGGGAGAAGGAGGAAGGGGAAGGTAGAATGGGGAAAATGTTCTCACACCAAAGAGGCAGATATCATTATCGACTATATTATATGAAGAAATAACTGTGACACTGAAGACAAAGTTGGAAACCATAGCAGGACCTGACTAAATATGTACAAAAGAAATCCATGCTGGAGGTGAAATAGTTTTAAAGAGGAAGAGCTTTTACAGTAGAAGAAGAAATGGGGGGGGGGGGCAATGCTTGAACCTTACTCTCATTGGAATTGGTTCAAAGAGAGAAGAATATATACATACATACATACATATATATATACGTGTATATATATATATATATATATATATATATATACGTGTGTGTATATATATATATATATAATATATATATATATATATATACATATATATATGTTGAAAGAATCCACTGATCACCTCCTGAAAGGGATACAAAAAGAAAAACTCCTAGGAATACTGTAGCCAAATCCCAGAGTTCTCAGGTCAAGGAGAAAATATTGCAAGCAGCCAGAAAGAAACAATTCTAGTATTGTGGAAATTCAATCAAGATAACACAAGATCTAGCAGCTTCTACATTAAGGCCTAGAATATGATATTCCAGAAGTCAAAGGAACTAGGATTAACACCAAGAATCACCTACTCAGCAAAGCTGAGTGTAATACTTCAGGGGAAAAAATGGTCATTCAATGAAATAGAGGACTTTTAAGCATTCTCGATGAAAAGATCAGAGCTGAATAGAAAAATTGACTTTCAGACACAAGAATCAAGGGAAGCATGAAAGGGTAAACAGGAAAGAGAAACCATAAAGGACTTAACCAAAGTTGAACTGTTTACCTTTCTACATGGAAAGATAATATTTGTAACTCTTGAAACTTTTCTTAGTATTTGGGTAGTTGGAGGGATTATATACATATAGAGGGCACAGTGTGAGTTGAATAGGAAGGGATGATATCTAAAAAAATAAACTTAAGGGATGAGAGAGGAACATATTGGGAAGAGAAAGGGCAAAGTGGAATGGGGCAAATTATCTCTCTTAAAAGAGTCAAGAAAAAGCTTTTGCAGGGATCCAAGATGGTGGAGTGATCAGTAATTGCTATCTCCCTTCCCTTGTTGACCTTGAAAAGCTCAGAGAATATTTCCTTAGGAAAAATCCTGAAACAGTGGGATCAGTCTAAGGGCTAAACAGTCTCTTAGCCCATGAGGCTAGGAAAATTGTTTAGAAGGGTCCTTCTTGCTGTGGCTGAAGGGGACCAGTGCAGGACTGGAGCTGTCCCAGACAGCCGCATTTCAGCAAATTGGAAGGAGATCCTGAGCCCCAGGGGTGTGGAGCCCACAACTGCTAATATCTTGACCCCAGGAGTGTCTCAGCACCCCAGGAGAATTAGGAAGACACTAGTGTAGATAGGTTCACAAACCTCTGAGCTTGCCTATGCTCTAGCTCATCAGAGGAGACCTCATGTGATTGGACCACGAGTGTCCCACACTTAAGGCAGCTACCTCCAGTGTGACTCTGGGGAAATCCAGAAAGACTTCACCTGGCCTCTGCTTTCCAGCGTCAGCCAGCTCAGCACAGGTTAGCTGCAGCATTTTAGCTTCTAGCTAAAAAAACCAGAATCCACAACACACAAAGTCTCAAGTTCTAGGCACAAGAACTGTGGGACAGAGCCCCCTGTGCCCCAAAAGCAGAGATCTACTTTAAAATCCAGGAAAAGCGTGAGTAAGAAGCAAAGCAGAAAAGGAAAGACCATAGAATCTTTCTATGGGGACAAGGACCTAAACAAGAATGCCAAAGAGGTTGGTATTGAGACTGAACTCCCATTTGAAACTTCAGAAGGAAACATGAACTGGTCTCAAGCTCAAAGACCATTCTTGGAAGAGCTTAGGAAGGGCTTTAAAAGACAAATTAGAGAAATAGAAGAAAACTGGCCAATGATTTTAAAAATATGAAAAAAGAAATCCCAGAAGAATTTAATTGGACAAATGGAAAAAGAAGTGCAAAGCCTAACTGGAGAAAATAACTCCTTAAAAGGAACAATTGGACAGATGGAAACAGAGATGCAAAAGTTAACTGAAGAAAACAATTTGATAAAAATTAGAATTGGGAAAGTAGAAGCTAATGACTCTATGAGACATCAAGAATCAGTCAAACAGAATCTAAAGAGCAAAAATACAGAAGAAAATGTAAAATATCTAATTGGAAAAGCAATTGACCTGGAAAATAGACCCAGGAGAGAAAATCTAAGGATTATTTGGTCTATCAGAAAGCCATGATAAAAGAAAGAGCCTGGACAACATCTTCCAAGAAATCATCAGGGAAAACTGCCCAGAAATCCTAGAATGGAAAGGCAAAATGGTCATTGGAAGAATCCATCATTCACCTCCTGAAAGGGATACCAAAGTAAAAACACCAAGGAATAGCATTGCCAAATTCAAGAACTATCAAGTGAAGGAGAAAATACTGCAGGCAACCAGAAGAAACAATTCAAATATCAAGGAGCTACAGTTAGAATCACACAGGACCTTGTAGCTTCTACTTTAAAAGATCAAAGGGATTGGAATATGATATTTCATAAGGCAAAGGAGCTGGGACTACAGTCAAGGATCAATTTCCCAGCAAATTTGAGCATAATATTTCAGGCAAGGAGATGGAGATTTCAATGACATAAGGGATCTCCAGACCTTCCTGATGAAAAGACCAGAGCTCAATGGAAAATGTGATCTTCAAACATAGGTCTCAAGAGAGGTATAAAAAGGTAAACAGGGGGAAAAAAAACTTGTTACTCAATATGGGCAAACTGCTTACATCCCTATAAGGGAAGATGATACTTGTTAATCCTGAGAATTGTATACTTATTATGATATATAAAAGGGATATACATAGATAGAGGGAGCATATATAAAGTAAATTATGTCACAATAAAATGTGACTTAAGGGTGTGAAGGGATTGTAACAGGAGACGTGAAAAGGAGGCAGAAAAAAGGTAAATTACATTACAAGAAGAGGCACAAAATTATATTACAGAAGAGGGGAAAAGGGGAGAAGTAAGCATTGTTTGAGAGTTACTCTCATCTGATTTGGTTCAAGGATATATCAACAAACTCAGTTAAGTATAGAAATATAGCTAGTTCTATAGGCAGGAGGAGAGAAAGGAAGGGGGAAAGATAAGGAAGGGAATAATTAGAAATTATTTTGCCCAACTGTATGCCCAACAATTTGACAATCTAAATAGGATGAATGATTATTTTTAAAAAATGTAAATTGCCAAGATTAACAGAAGAGGAAGTTGAACACTTAAATAATCCCATCTCAGAAAAAGAAATTGAACAAGTCATCAATGAACTCCCTAGGAAAAAATCTCAAGGGTCAGATGAATTTACAAGTGAATTCTGCCAAACATTTAAAGAACAGTTAACTCCAATACTATGTAGACTATTTGGGAAAATTGGGGAAGAAGGAGTCCTACTAAATTCTTTTTATGATACAAATAAGGTTCTGATACCTAAACCAGGAAGAACCAAAACAGAGAAAGAAAAATATAGACCACTTTCTCTAATGAATATAGATGCAAAACTTTTAAATAAGATGTTAGCAAAAAGAATACAGCAACTTATCATGAGAATAGTACATTTTGATCAGGTACGATTTATACCAGGAATGCAGGGCTGGTTCAATATTAGGAAAACTATTTACATTATTGATCATATAAACAACAAAACTAACAGAAACCAAATGATTATCTCAATACATGTAGAAAAAGCTTTTCACAAAATACAGCATCCATTCCTATCATAAACACTGGAGAACATAGGAATAAGTGGAACTTTCCATAAAATACAAGCAGTATCTACCTAAAACCTTCAGGAAGCATTATATTCAGTGGGGTTGAGCTAGATGCATTTCCAATAAGATCAGGGGTGAAACAAGGTTGCCCATTATTACCACTATTATTCAATATGGTACTAGAAATGTTAGCTGTAGCAATAAGAGAAGAAAAAAGAAATTGAAGGAATTAGAATAGGCAAAGAAGAAACTAAGTTATCACTCTTTGCAAATGATACGATGATATACTTAGAGAATCCCAGAGAATCAAGTGAAAAATTACTTGAAATAATAAACAACTTTGGCAAAGTTGAAGGTAACAAAATAAACCCACATGAATCATCTGCATTTCTATATATTACTAACAAAACCCAATAGCAAGAGATAGAAAGAGAAATCCCATTTAAAGCTACAGTAAAGTATCTGGGAGTCTACCTGCCAAAACAAACCCAGGGACTATATGAACACAATTACAAAACACTTTTCGCACAAATAAAGTCAGATCTAAGTAAGTGGAAAAACATTAGTTGCTCATGGGTAGGCCAAGCTAATACAATAAAAATGACAATTCTACCTAAATTAATTTACCTATTCAGTGCCAAGCCAATTAAACTACCAGAAAATTATTTTGTAGAGCCAGAAAAAAAAATATCAAAATTCATCTGGAAGAACAAAAGGTCCAGAATAGCAAGGGAACTAATGAAAAGTAATGCCAGGGAAGGTGATCTCGCCCTAAGAGATCTCAAATTGTATTACAGAGCAGCAGTCATCAAAAACACTTGGTACTGGGTAAGAAACAGAGGGATAGACCAGTAGAATAGGTTAGGTACTCAAAACGCAGTAGTCAATGAATACAGCAATGTACTATTTGATAAACCCAAGGACCCTACCTTCTGGGATAAGAATTCACTGTGTGACAAAAATTGCTGGGAAAACTAAATAACAGTGTGGCAGAAATTTGCCATAGACTAATGCCTAACGCTGTACACATGAACAAAGTCCAAATGGATACATGAACTAGGAATAAAGACTGATACTATAAACAAATTAGGGGAGCACAGAATAGTGTATTTGTCAGATTTATGGAGAATGGAGAAATTTTTGACCAAACAAGAAATAGAGAACATTATGAAGTGCAAGATGGATAATTTTTATTTCATTAAACTGAAAAGTTTTTGTACAAACAAACCCAATGCAACCAAGATTAGGAGGGAAGAAGAAAATTGGGAAAGAAGTTTTGCAACTATTGTCTGTGATAAAGGCCTCATTTCTAAAATATATAGAGAACTGAGTCAAATGTACAAGAATGCAAGTTATTCCCCAATTGATAAATGGTCAAAGGATATGAACAGGCTGTTTTCAAAGGAAGAAATTAAAGTTATCTGTAGTCATTTGAAAAAATGCTCTAAATCACTATTTATTAAAGAGATGCAAATCAAAACAACTCTGAGGTACCACATCACATCTATCAGATTGGCTAACATGACAAAATAGGAAGATGATAAATGTTGCAGAAGATGTGGGAGAGTTGGAACACTAATTCATTATTGGTGGAGCTGTGAGTTGAACCAACCATTCTGGAGAGCAATTTGAAACTGTGCTCAAAAGGCTACAAAAAATGTGCATACCTTTTAACCCTCTGGGTTCTGGGACTCTGTCCCAAAGAGATCATAGAAATGGGAAAGGGTCCCACATGGACAAAAATATTTATAGCAGCTCTCTTTGTGGTGGCCAAGAACAGGAAAACAAGGGGATGCCCATCAATTGGGGAATAGCTGAACAAGTTGCGGTATGTGCATGTAATGGAATACTACTGTGCTATAAGAAATGATGAACAGGAAGACTTCAGAGAGGCCTGAAAAGACTTATATGAACTGATGCTGAGTGAAAGAAGCAGTAAGAGAACCTGGTACACAGCAACAACCACAGTGTGTGAGGATTTTTTCTGGTAGATTTAGCACTTCATTGCAATGCAAGGACTAAAAAAATTCCCAGTGGACTCTTGGGGTACAATGCCTTCTACATACAGAGAAAGAACTGGCTTGCAGAATGAAACAGACTATTTTCTTTTGTACTACATTTTGCTTTGTTTTATAGTTTCTCTCACTCATTTTAATTCCTCCATGAAACATGACTAAGGTGAAAATGTTTTTAATAGGAATACATATGTAGAACCTATATAAAATTGTATGCCATCTCGGTGAGGGAGAGGGAGGAGAAGGAGGGAGGGGGAAAAAATCTAAGATAGATGGAAGTGATTGTAGAACACTGAAAACAAATAAAATTATTTAATAACAAAATAAAAATAAAATAATTGAAAAAAAGAAAAAGCTTTTGCAATGGAAGGGGAAAGTGGGGAGGTGAGAGAAGAAAAGTGAAGCTTACGCTCATCACGTTTGGCTTAAGAAGAGAATAACAAGCACACTCAATTTAGTATGAAAATCTATCTTGGGGGTGGAGCCAAGATGGCGGAGTAGAAAGACGCAAATACACATACCTCCAAACCCACAACCCATAGAACATTTGTATAAAGTAACTCATGGCGAATTCTGGAGCAGTGAGGCCACAGAATAGTGGAGCAAAGGAGATTTCTGTTCCAGAGGGACCTGCAAACCTCTCGCAAAAGGTCCGTTGCGCTGCAGACGCGGAGCCCAGCCCAGACCTGCTGCGGCCGCGGCGGTGGCACCGAGAGGAACAGATCCGAGCAGGCTTCAGGGATGGGATCTCCAGTGGCTGCACAAGTTCCTCCACCCACAGGTGACGGGGGTCGGTGAGAGAGTCTCTTTGGCGGGTCAAGGGGGGAGTGGGGTGCCCCCATGGCTCGGGGCCCCTCAGGAGACAGAAGCTGAAGGGCGGCGGCAGACCGGGGCTCCCCAAGCAGGCAGGAGCCTGGATCCATTGTTGAAGGTCTGTGCATAAACTCCCTGAGGGAACTGAGCCTGAGAGGCGGCCCTGCCCCAACCTGAGCATCTGAACTTAATCTCACACTGAATAGCAGCCCTGCCCCCGCCAAAAGCCCTGAGGCTGGAAGCAGCATTTGAATCTCAAACCCCAAACGCTGGCTGGGAGGATCAGGAGGTGAGGTGGGTGTGAGGAAAATATTCAGAGGTCAAGTCACTGGCTGGGAAAATGCCCAGAAAAGGGAAAAGAAATAAGACTATAGAAGGTTACTTTCTTGGTGAACAGGCATTTCTTCCCTTCCTTTCTGATGAGAAAGAACAATGCTTACCATCAGGCAAAGACACAGAAGTCAAGGCTTCTGTGTCCCAGCCCACCCAATGGGCTCAGGCCATGGAAGAGCTCAAAAAGAATTTTGAAAATCAAGTTAGAGAGGTGGAGGAAAAGCTGGGAAGAGAAATGAGAGACATGAAGTCAAAGCATGAACAGCAAATCAGCTCCCTGCTAAAGGAGACCCAAAAAAATGTTGAAGAAAATAACACCTTGAAAACCAGACTAACTCAATTGGCAAAAGAGGTTCAAAAAGCCAATGAGGAGAAGAATGCTTTCAAAAGCAGAATTAGCCAAATGGAAAAGGAGATTCAAAAGCTCACTGGAAAAAATAGTTCTTTCAAAATTAGAATGGCACAAATGGAGGCTAAGGACTTTATGAGAAAGCAAGAAATCACAGAACAAAGCCAGAAGAATGGAAAAATGGAAGATAATGTGAAATATTTCATTGGAAAAATCACTGACCTGGAAAATAGATCCAGGAGAGACAATTTAAAAATTATGGGACTACCTGAAAGCCATGATCAAAAAAAGAGCCTAGACATCATCTTTCATGAAATTATCAAGGAAAACTGCCCTGAGATTCTAGAACCAGAGGGCAAAATAAATATTCAAGGAATCCACAGAACACCGCTTGAAAGAGATCCAAAAAGAGAAACTCCTAGGAACATTGTGGCCAAATTCCAGAGTTCCCAGGTCAAGGAGAAAATATTGCAAGCAGCTAGAAAGAAACAATTCAAGTATTGTGGAAATACAATCAGGATAACACAAGATCTAGCAGCCTCTACATTAAGGGATCGAAGGGCATGGAATAGGATATTCCAGAAGTCAAAGGAACTAGGACTAAAACCAAGAATCACCTACCCAGCAAAACTGAGTATAATACTTCAGGGGAAAAATAGGTCTTTCAATGAAATAGAGGATTTTCAAGCATTCTTGATGAAAAGACAGAGCTGAAAAGAAAATTTGACTTTCAAACACAAGAATGAAGAGAACCATGAAAAGGTGAACAGCAAAGAGAAGTCATAAGGGACTTACTAAAGTTGAACTGTTTACATTCCTACATGGAAAGACAATATTTGTAACTCTTGAAACTATTCAGTATCTGGGTACTGGGTGGGATTACACACACACACATGCACACACGCACACACACATAGAGACAGAGTGTACAGAGTGAATTGAAGAGGATGGGATCATATCTTAAAAAAAGTGAAATCAAGCAGTGAGAGAGAAATATATTGGGAGGAGAAGGGGAGAAATGGAATGGGGCAAATTATCTCTCATAAAAGAGGCAAGCAAAAGACTCATTACTGGAGGGATAAAGAGGGGAGGGGAGAGAAAAACATGAAGTCTACTCTCATCACATTCCACTAAAGGAAAGAATAAAATGCACACTCATTTTGGTATGAAAATCTATCTTACAATACAGGAAAGTGGGGGATAAGGGGATAAGCAGGGTGGGGGGGATGATAGAAGGGAGGGCATGGGGAGGAGGGTGCAATTTGAGGTCAACACTCATTGGGAGGGATAGGATCAAAAGAGAATAGAAGTAATGGGGGACAGGATAGGATGGAGGGAAATATAGTTAGTCTTATACAACACAACTATTATGGAAATCATTTGCAAAACTACACAGATTTGGCCTATATTGAATTGCTTGCCTTCCAAAGGGAAGGGGTGGAGAGGGAGGGAGGTAAAGAAGTTGGAACTCAAAGTATTAGGATCAACTGTCGAGTAATGTTCTTGCCACTAGGAAATAAGAAATACAGGTAAAGGCGTATAGAAAGCTATCTGGCCCTACAGGACAAAAGAGAAGATGGAGACAAGGGCAGAGAGGGATGATAGAAGAGAGAGCAGATTGGTCATAGGGGCAATTAGAATGCTTGGTGTTTGGGGGGGGAGGGGAAAAAGGGGAGAAAATTTGTAACCCAAAATTTTGTGAAAATGAATGTTAAAAGTTAAATAAATAAATTTAATTAAAAAAGAAAAGAAAAGAAAATCTATCTTACACTACAGGAAAGTAGGGGAGAAGGGGAGGAGTGGGGTATACAGGGGATGATAGAAGGGAGGGCAAATGGGAGGAGGGGGTAATTAGAAATAAACACTTTTGGGGAGGGACAAGGTTAAAAAACAGAACAGAATAAACGAGCAGGATAGGATGGAGGGAAACACAGTCTTTCACAACATAACTTTTATGGAAGTCTTTTGTATAACTACACATGTATAACCTATACTGAATTTCTTGTCTTCTCAGTGGGGATGGGTGGGGAGGGAAGAAAGGAGAGAAGTTGGAACTCAAAGTTTTAAAAACAATGTAAAACATATAAAAATGTTATATGCAGCTGAGAAATAATAAATACAGGTAATGGGTTATAGAAATCTATCTTGCCCTACAGGAAAATAGAGGAAATGGGGATAAAGAAAGGGAGGGGTATGATAGAAGGGAGAGAAGATTGAGGGAAGGGGTGTTAAGAATGCATGGTACCTTAGGAGGGAGAGGAGAAATGGGGAGAAAATTTGGAACTCAAAATCTTGTGAAAATTAATGTTGAAAATCAAAAATAAATAAATAATTTTTTTTAAAAAGGTCTGGAAAATGGGAAATGGACAAAAGGAAACACATTAACTTTGACAATAACCATTTCTTAGAGCAACTAGCAGATATAAAATAGTCACTACATTGAGAAGACCAAAATGCTTTCATTACCATAAAGCCCATACATAGAAAATGACAGCAGTCAGGAAACACTGTATCCGTTTGCCAAACACATAGACATGGTAAGCAAGGGCAACACCATTTTAGGTTGAAGCTAATTTGTAAAACATTGTGGAAATGCAAAAAGGAAGATTATGAATGATATTACCTCACAAAAGAGCTAGAAACAGGTACTAAAAAAGTGAGTCTTCTAGAACTTAGTATGAAATCCATCTAAGCCAGAGTAGAAGCTGAGTGCATGTGTGTGTGAGGGCGTGTGTGTGTGTGTGTGTGTGTGTGTGTTTTCATGCTTTGTTGCTGAAGAAAACCATGCCATAAGAGAAATGATGACATGACTCGCACTTGACTTTGTTTTGAGTGAGGGAGGGCTGTGCAAGTCACCAACTTCACTTCTCCTCCAGAGTCATCTGAATCCAGTGACCAGATATTCATCAGGATGACTGGAGATGACCCAGGATGAGGCAATTGGGGTTAAGTGACTTGCCCAAGGTCACACAACTAGTAAGTGTCAAGTGTCTGAGGTGAGATTTGAACTCAGGTCTTCCTGACTCCTGTACTAGTGCTCTATCCACTGCACCACCTAGCTGCTCCTTGAGGGTATTTGTACACTAAAAAGAAAGGAAGACAATGAATAGTCATGAAATGGAATAAATCTTTATGTTCTATTCTCTTTATTTTGCTAATAGTGGAACTATCTGATGTGAACCCCAATAGTAAGTCAATAAGCTTTTAATAAGCAAATACTATGTGCCAGTAATTACGCTAAGCACTAGAGATACAAGGAAAAGCAAAAGATAGTCCCAGCTCTCAAGAAGCTTATAATCTATATCGTTATCAAATATTATTATATGAAAAATAACTGTAGCACTGACAATAAAGTTGTAACTGCAGTTGGACCTGACCAAATATGTACGAAAATATGTACCTCCTTGTTGGAGGTGAAACAGTTTTGAAGGCATTCAGGAGTTGATATTTTTAAAAGTATCTTGAAGGAAAGTATAGTTTGCATTAACCTTTCTGACTGCCCCACTCCACTGCTGACTCATATTGTGCTTTTGGTTCACTAAAGAATCCAGATCCCTTTCAGACCAATTGTTATTTATCCATCCCTCTACCACTTTACATTTGTCGAGTTGATTTTTTTGTCCCCAAGTGAACGATTTTACATGTATTTCTATTCAATTTCATCTTATTAGATTCTGTCCAAAGCTCTAGACTGTGAAGACGCTTTTAGATAATGACTCTGTCACCCAAGGTGTTATCTATTCCTTCCAGCTTTGTATCATTGGCAAATCTCATGAGCATATTGCCTAAGTCTTTATTCTACTCGTTGATAAAATAAAATAAACAGCATGGGGCCTAGTATAGATTACCTGGGATAGCAAAGTCCTTCCACATTGACACTGGACCATTAAAAGCTACTCCTTGATTCTGGCCATACAACCAGCACTGAATCCATCTAATTTGTATTCCACATATTTCCACTTTCTCTATGAGAACAGCATGAGATATTTTATCAAAAGCTTTTCTTAGGGTCAGAAAGATGCAGGGTAAAAATTCACCTGAGAATTCTTAATATATACGTCACCCTGGATAAAGCATGTAACTAACTCTCTTAGCATGTTTATTCATTTACAAAATGTATAAGATAGGCTTCCTTTCTAGCTCTAAATCTATTACCCTGTTATCTGTGCTCCTATGCTACTTTGCACAAAGTATACACTGAATAAACATTTTCTGAAATGAACTGAATTGAAATCAAGACCCAGAGAAACAGGTCATGATCTAGTTGATTGGAAAGCTGCAATTCACACTCAAGTCTTTTGACTCTGGGTATTCTTTTCCACTATACTCAGTCCTCTGCTCATAAATATTCAGTTGTCCATTACTGACTACTCAATAAATTTTGCACTCCTTTGCCTATTTATTCTCTACATAGACTTAAAAGCTTTATGTCATACCAAGACTGTCCATATACTCTATAAAACATCCAAACTAAACTGTTCAATATCCCTAGAACCTGACTATACTTCCCCTACCTCTATGCCTTTCCTCACAATGTACATACATACATATATACATATATATACATACATATATATATATATACACACACATATATAGATATGGTAAGTAGTTCATCAAAATCAATCAATATGTAAACTGGGTCTGACAGTACACGCAATGCCCCACACTCCAAATCCTCCAGCTCTACAGCAAAAGGGAAGGAAGTATATTTTCTTAATTTTTCCTTCAGAGTCAAGCTTCTTGATATTACAAGTTTGCGCTTTTGCTCTTTTGATTTATGTGTTTCCTTTGTCTACTTTCTTTCCTCTGCAACACTTCATGTGAATCTCCCCATGCTTCTCTGAATCCTTCATATTTATCTTTTCTTGTGGCATAGTAATATTCAGTGACATCTAGATACAATGTTTTCAACCATTCCCCAGTGGATGATCTGTTCCCTTTTCTGCCATTCTGCCACCATACTCTAGAAACAGAAGCAGAAGAGCAGAAGCTTCATGAGCCTGAAGGCCACTCTGTAACTTTATTTATTTTATGAATTGGGAAGAAAGTCTTATCATCTATTAACTAGAATATTGACAGCATTTTATTCCTTATTTAGACTGCTTCTCAGAAAGCAAATATAGTCAGTTACTGGGACTTAGAGTCTTTCTAATATGGTAGATGCTATCAAGACTTGAGTTCTCCTAGCGCAGCCTTTAAGAATCCAGGGTCACCTCCATATTATGGGGGAGCATCAATGTAGGCCCACATGGAATTCAAATTGGATTGTCATAAATCTTTTATTTATACATAAATCTTTTATACTGTCATAAATCTTCAATAAATGAGCTTTTAGCCTCTGCTAAAAGACCTTCAGTGAGTAATACGGTATCACCTCCTAAGATAATGTTATACTTTTGGAGAATTCTAATTATACTAGTTTCTATTTTACCAAAGTAACTTTTTTTTCCTGATTTATGCTTTTTCAAAGAAGTTTGACTTTTCAAAAAAATTATCCCAAGGAGAGATTCTACTGGTTAATTTTCTAGATTTTATATTGTACCTATGTTGAGTATTGACCCCTTCATATATAAACAGTTTAATTGCTGGAAGGGGAAGGAAAAAAAAATACGTGCATAGAATACTGATAAAAATTACAATATAAAAAAATACAGTCTATCAGGAGCAACGTGAGGAAAGACACAGACTGTTCTAAGGACCAGATAGAGAACTGCTCCTTGGATGAATGTGTTCTGAGGATATTTCAAGGCAGAGGAATGCCTGAGCTAATGATGACTACAGAGCACTGTGACCCATCAGCTCATTTGTGTGAATTATTAAGAGTTTTAAAGTTAGAGTAGGCAACATTGTTAATCAAATAATTTTGGAAGAGTGTATCAGGGTTGTTGCATTCATATCTGACAGAAAGGTGGATTTCTTAAGCTTTACCTCAGAAAGTAAAGACGAGTCACTCATCACCAAGAGGCTCAAACCCAAAAATAAAATAAACCCAGAGAAAAGAATCTATAGTTATCCCTTCCACATTATGACTTTTCCCAGGGTAGTTTCACTACATTGCAGGTCAACACAAGAAACTAAATGGCAATTTTGGAGCAGTTTTGCAGAATGCTCAAACAACACACAAAGACCAGCAGATAACACAGAAAACATTTGGAAACTCAGAAATGCACAAAATATATGTATGGTAGTATATAATATCAATATATTTTATCTTTTAATACTGTAAACACTGCATGAAAGAAAAATAAAAAATTCAGACTTCTTCTCTGGTACAAAGGGAGGGTCAAAAAATTCAACACAGATTTTCCAAATCCCAAGGGCACCATGCACCTCACCCCCACAATGTGGAAGGGATAACTGTATAGGCAAAAGATGAAACAGGATTGTAACCAATAGCCCAGGAGGAGTTACAATAAACAAGGGACAAAACACATATATGGCTTCCAGATAAGATGGATAGTGCTTTATCTATTTGTACTGTTGACTGGAAGAACTGTATCCTGTTGACTGGAAGAAAGCTATTGCTTTGTTGATTGACTGAAGAAAGGCTGGGCCAGTTGAGAGTTCTTCAGCTGCTATGTTTGGTGGAGTGCTGAATCCTGATTCTGCATACAGAGCTGTTTGAGTTTATTACTCTCTGGTAACAGCTTAAATCTGAGAGAGGGTAAACCTTTTATAGATACCTAGTGGCCCTCGGTGGTTTAAGAAGAAAAATGAAGGTAAAGACAATGTTGGCATCTGTTTTGTTGTAAGCTTTGCTTTGTTATGAGGAGAGATTTGGAGCTAATTGGACAAAGTAGAATCTCTTGCTATTTACAGATTTGAGGAGCTTGGCAATTTTCCAGCTTAAAGAAATTAATTACTTGTTATTGAAAGAGCATATTTTTCACAAAGCTCAGTTCAGGGTGGCTATGTATAAAAAAAGAGCTTGTTACTGTTTCATTGACTGAAGAGCAGAAGAGGTGTGGCTTTACTTAAAAAGAGAGTAGTGAAAACCAGAAAGGGAGCAGTGAGCAGAGAAATGGTTTTATCAGATGCAAATTGTTACAGAAAAGAACAAGGATATTAAGGTCCATGGTACAGAATTGTGACCTGGCCCAGGCCCTTGGGTGTCCTTACTTATCTGTCTACTACTAGATTTCTATAAACTGTATCCATTTCCCCCATGAACACCATATGAATTGATGGGAAACTATAACCCAGGTTTATGAGTTTGTGCTGATGTTTTGATTGTTTCTTATTGTAAACCAGGTAAACACACAGAAGCGCTGCTAGCACAGGTTAACTCTGGATCTAGTCAGGAAGGATAGGAAGACAGCTTCAGAGGGGTTAATAATTTTACTTTATTCTTTTCAAAAGGGGTTGCTGATAATGGGAGCACCAACTCCTACAGAATTCCCTAATCACCTTTCTCCCAGGGGGCCAACAAGATGTGGGGGCAAACAGCCTTATATCTCAATGGGGTCAACCAAGACAGGCACTATTTGGCCATCCCCTAAATCCCCTAAAGCCTCAGTAGGGGCTACCAGAGGCAAACACAAATTCCCCCCAAGCCTTGATGGAGGCCAGTCACGGCATGCACAGCATTACAGATTATGCATTCAACCCTAGGGTTCCCAACTCATTGACCATGACCACTTGCTTTATAGGGCAAAAGACAAAGAAGACATCTTGCTAGCAGTAGCCTGCCAAGTTTACATTATCTTACCATTGTATCTCATTGAACAGTCATAGTGGATATTTACAATTTTAAGCACAAATGTTTATGTTATTTATCATAATATAATCTGCACAAGCTTGGTGGAGATGCTTTGAACAATGATCATGAAAACCCATATCTAATACCTGGGAACAAGAAATTGTTATGGCTATGGATCCTGGGAACTAACATATAAGAAAGGATAACAAAAATTCCCTTACACACACTAAAATCCACCTTACTTACACTTATTTTGCCTTTTACTGAGTAATTATGATGTTGAATTATTTCTACTTCTCCTTCCTAAATGTGATTATTCTTGCCTTGCCCTAATTCTTAAATAAATGTATCATGTTTAAGAATTAATGCCATAGAGCAGAGCCAAGATGGTGGAGTAGAAAGACTGACCTGCTATAGCTCTCTCCCCATAGCCCATAAAATACCCGTAAAAAATGACTCTAAACAAATTCTAGAGCAGCAGAAGCTACAAAACGACAGAATTAAAGAGATTTCCAGCCCAAGACACCTTGGCAGGCCAATAGAAAAGGTCTATAGCACCAGGTTCAGAACAGAGTACATCCCACTCTTGGCTGTATAGTACAGCACAGAAGGACTGGAGAAGGCTCCAGGGAGCAGAATCACAGATAGCAGCTGCCATTCCCAGATTTCTCAATCCACAAATGCCAAAGACAGATTAAAAGGTCAATGAGAAAGCTCTTTCACCTCGGTGAAAAATGAGTAGAGGTCCAGGCCCCAGGCCAGGTCCCCCCAAAAAATATGTAATGGTCTCAGACCGTGGAAGAATTCAAAAAAGATTTTGAAAATCAAGTAAGAAAGGTGAAGGAAAAATTGGGAAGAGAAATGACAGTGATGCAAAAAAATCATGAAAAGCAAGTCAACAGCTTGCTAAAGGAAACCCAAAAAACTGCTGAAGAAAATAACACTTTTAAAAATAGACTAACCCAAATGGCAAAAGAAGTTCAAAAAGTCAATGAGGAGAAAAATGTCCTAAAAAGCAGAATTAGCCAAATGGAAAAGGAGGTTCAAAAGCTCACTGAAGAAAATAGTTTTTTAAAAATTAGAATGGAGCAGATGGAAGCTAATGACTTAATGAGAAACCAGGAAATTATAAAACAAAACCAAAAGAATGAAAAAATAGAAGGCAATGTGAAATATCTCACTGGAAAAACAACTGACCTGGAAAATAGATCCAAGAGAAATAATTAAAGAACTATTGGTCTACCTGAAAACCATGATCAAAAAAAGAGCCTAGACATCATCTTCCAAGAAATTATTAAGGAAAACTACCCTAATATTCTAGAAACAGAGGGTAAAATAGAAATGGAAAGAATTCATCTATCACCTCCTGAAAGAGACCCCAAAAGGAAAACTCTTAGGAATATTGTCGTCAAATTTCCCAAGTCAAAAAGTAAATATTGCAAGCAGCCAGAAAGAAACAATTTGGGGATTGTATAAATACAATTAGGATAACACAGGATTTAGCAGCTTCTACACTAAGGGGAAGAGCTTGGAATATGATATTCCAGAGGTCAAAGGAGATAGGATTAAAACCAAGAATCACCCACCCAGCAAAACTGAAAATGGAATTTCAATGAAATAGAGGACTTCCAAGCATTCTTGTTGAAAAGACCAAAGCTGAAAAGAAAATTTGACTTTCAAATACAAGAATCAGGAGAAACATGAAAAGGTAAACAGGAAAGAGAAGCCTTAAGGAACTCATTAAAGTTGAATTGTTTATATTTCTACCTGGAAAGAGGTTATTTATAACTCATGAAACCTTTTTCAATATTAGGATAGTTAGAGGGAATATATATATATTCCCTATATATATATATATATACATATATACACACATGTACATGCATATGGGTATGTATGTATGTGTATATTATGCATATGTAGGTTTGTATATGTGTGTATGTATATATGCGTATATATGTATATATATGTACATATATATGTATATACATGCATATATATGTACATGCATATGGGTATGTATGTATGTGTATATTATACATATGTAGGTTTGTATATGTGTGTATGTATATATGTAGATATATATGTGTGTGTTTATATACATAGACAGAGGGCACATGGTGACCGAAATATGAAGGGAGAATACCTACAAAAAATAAAATTTGCTGTTGAATGGAATGTACTAGGAGTAAGAGAAAAGGAGAGGTAAAATGTAGCAAATCATTTCACATACAAGAGGGAAGAAAGAGTTTCTACAATGGAGGGGAAGAGGAGGGAGATGAAAGGAAATAATTGAGCCTTACTCTCATGGGATTTGGCTTAAGGGGGAAATAATACACTCAATTGAATATGAAAATCTATTTTATCCTGCAGGAAGGCAAGGGGGAAGGGGATAGGATAGGAAAGATAATAGAAAGGACAGCAAATTGGGGGAAAGGATAATCAGAAGCAAATACTATTGTGGGAGGACAGGCTGAGGGAGAGAACAGAATAAATGAAAGGACAGAAGGGAATGTGTTTAGTCTTTTACAACATAAATATTATGGAAGGGCTTTGCATTGTTACACATGTATGACCTATAGAGAACTACTTGTTTTCTCAATGAGGGTGGGTGGAGAGGGAGAGAGAGAATATGGAAATCAAAACCTTAAGAATGAATGGTAAAAATTGTTTTAGCTCACAACTGTATGCTATACATGCTATATATATGTATAGCATGCCTATATAGGCAATGGAGTATAGAAATCTATTTTGCCCTACAGGAAAATAGAGGGGAAGGGAGATGGAAGAAGAGTGGGTAATAGAAGGAAGGATAGACCAGAAGAAGGGGTGGATGGGATGCATGCTGTCCTGGGGTGAGGGTGGGGAGAGATGAGGAGAAAATTTTGAATTCAAATTCTTGTGGAAGTGAATGTTAAGAACTGGAAAATAAATAAATTATATATTAAAAAATAATTAATGCCATAATGGTGACTGATTTTGAATAAATGGAAACAAATCAATGGAGGCTCTGGAGGTACAGTGTCAAGTAGTAGAAGTGTATCTCCCTTACATCCTAGGACTCTACCATAGAGAGTAGTGAGTATTAACTGAGTGACCGTGGCCATGGCCATCAAAGGAAAGTGAGAATATTCATCACTAATGAAAGAAAAGTGTTGGCCTGGGGATAGCAATGACTAACTGCCTACTTTTTTTTCTTTATTCTTCCTCAATAGGAACTGTATACCAGAGCTGCAGGCAATTCAAAATCTTACTTTTTCTACCTTTGTCATCAGTATGACCTAGTCTCACTATTTTCCATGTAGGGGTAATTACAGGATTTTTAAAAGAGGCCACTACCACAATCACAACTCTGGGGTGTGGACTCATGAAAAAGGGACTAAAGAAAAATGTCAGACTGGACCAAGTCTGGGGGTAGAACTGACCATACATGCTAGTTCCTTCCTGCCTGGGCTTTTTATGATTCCTTTATTAGAAAATGACATGAATACAAATTATAACCTGTTGGTTTCTATGATTTTTATATGCTATTTTAGCAACATACTTACATATTTTCATCCTTATTAAGTTACAGGTGATTGTGATTGGATGAGAGGAAGGGGAGAAAAGAGGAAAAAAGAATAATGAGGCTGGAAAGTTGTAGCCATATGATGGCAAAACATCTGGTAGAAAAGTGAAACACCCAGCAAGTCATCTGGATATTTGGTCTTCATGAGAACAAACATCAAGGTATTTGGAAACATCTGGATGATTGAATTAATTTTTCACTTTTATTCAGCTGTTTGGCATCATACAGAAACAGCCTTAACTGCAGAGAGCTGCGGGGGGAAACCAGCTATAAGATCAAAACAAAAATCATTTCTGTCAAATTGTATGGTAATATCAGATTTCCTTATTTTGGGTTTTTATATGTAAATGAATTTCGCTGCCTTTAATATGAAAGGTTTCCTTAAGTCCTTGTCAAATGAAGATGTTAATCACTAATTAAGATTAATCATTAAGATATGAATATTAATCAAACGTTACTTATTTTTTTAGGCACTGCCCACGGCTCTCCTCTGTGCAGACATAGCCCAAGCACCAGCTTCTATCTATACATGCCATCCACAAATGATACACACACATTTAGATGATGGAAGGAAACAAATATATGTAACAAGACCTTGGTGTGTGCTCAGGTCTTTTAACAAGGAGATACTCATGTAAAAGATGCTAGGGAACTGCCATGTAGGTAAGAGCAGCCTCTTTCAATTGGCTGGGTAGCAGGAACTTCCTGCATCTCTAAATCTAACAGAGGCATAGTCAACTTCTTCTTCTTCAGGTGGCATCCAGCGATAAGGGTCCCATTCACCCACAGAATGGGTACCATGCACTAAGATAGCTTGGGAAGGTATTGCAAAACCTCATTAGTTGTGTCATTGGAATTGTTCAGGCATTGTCATGATACCCCAAAGATATTCCAATATCCAATGATATTAAATTTGAGTTTCCAGCTTAAAAGCAATGAAAATTAAAATGTGATTTTAAAAATGATGTGGAGTGGTAGAGTTTCTGCATGTCTGCAGTGATTATGGTCGAAAGTTTTGATAGCTTGTCTGGTTTTAATTTCTTTTCTTGTTCTGAATATTTTATTGAAGACCCATGTGGAAGGGGGGAGAAATAAAAACCAGACAATTTTAGTCTCACTGTAACTTCCACATACCATTCCAAAGATGAAGTAAAGCCTTGTTGCTTTTCTTTTGGCCACCATGAATGAATAGAAGCAAAAAGAAAAGTCTGTTCACATTGTAATACTATCACTTCACATACTTTAAATAGGATTATTTTAGGTGTTTTTAATGAGTCCAAGTTTCTCCCTGAAACAAGGAGCTGTCATTTTAATACTAATATTTTTCCAGTGACATTTTACCATTGCAAATCCTGGAACACTACAATCTCTGGAAGAAATGGCATGAATGATTGTCCAAAGAACAATGGTGAGTTTCATCCTTGGCATGAGCAGAGTGCAACATATTATTACAGGAAACCACTAAGGAAAAGTGATGTAAATGCTATCTTCAAATCAATATACCACTGAAAAAGAAAATGGACTGATCACATAGTGGGAGTGAGGGAAAGTCTCTGCAGTCCACTAGTGTCATCCTTAAGGAAGGCTGCTAGCACATTGGGAGGATCCCCTATGTTGAACTTATGAGAAGTCAGACAAAAGTCTCACAATATAGGCAGGTGTACATGGGATATAAATCTCCATCAGTGGAAGGACTACTCACATCAATGAGATCAAAGATTCATTACAATATTTTAAATAAACAATTGACATTTTAATCTGGATTTTTTTTTAGCATTTCATTTGTAATTCTTCTTATTGTATTTTCAAATTCTACATTATATTTTAGTAGCTTTAAATATCTTATCTCCCTACTAGATTACAAATAAGCTCACCAAGAAAAGATGATTATGACTTTTTTAGTCCAGTGCTTTATATCTAATAGATACTCATTAAATATTTGTTGAATTAATTAATAATGAATATTCTATTTTGTATGGCAATACAATATACAATTTAAGTAGATTAAACAGAATAAATGCTTAGCAAGTTATCTCTATTAGACTTAGTATATTTGAAAGGCTAGAAATGAGGGAATTAGAAGATTTGTCAACAGGTACAGTTTTTTAGGTAAGTCTATAGAGAGGTAGAATGGATCACATGACCCACAAAAAATAGCTGAATAATTGATTCATGTACATTTCTTCAATCTTCATACCTCAAAAGAAAGGAATTGTACACCAGATATAGTAATACAGATGAATCCACAAGAGATAGTGGCAAAAATCCTATGAACATTAGAGAACTTTAACACTTAGCATTTTCATACCCTGTGCCAAACTGTGTGCACACACCTGCTGGAGGCAGCTACGTAGCTCTGCGGATAGAGTGCTGGGCATGGAGTCAGTAAGTTGTTGTTCAGTCACTCAATCATGCTCTATTCTTAGTGACCTTTTGGACAATAGCACCCCAGTCCCATCTGTCCTCCACTACTTCCTGTAGTTTGTCCAAGCTCATGTTCATTGCTTCCATGACACATCCTCTGCTATCCACCTTCTCCTTTTGCCTTTAATCTTTCCCAGCATCAAGGTCTTTTCCAATGAGTCTTATCTTCTCATTATATGGTCAAAGTACTTAAGCTTCAGTTTCAATATTTGACCTTTCAATTCCATCACCTTCACTATCTTTATTGTTAGCAATAAAGCCCATTTGACTTCATTCTCCAAGATATCTGGCTCTAGATCAGTGATATCATCAGAGTTATCAGTGATGTTAAAATCTTTTTGTATAGTTTTTTTCTGTATATTGTTGCTACCTCTTTTTCATTTCTTCTACTTCTATCATTTTTTCTTTTATCATGATCATTTTTATATGAAACACTCCCTTGATATCTCTACTTTTCTTGAAGAGATCACTTGTCTTTCCCATTCTATTGTTTTCTTCTATTTCTTTGCTTTACTCATTTAAGAAAACCTTATCTCTCTTTGCTATTCTCTAGAATTCTGCATTCATTTGGGTTTATCTTTCATTTTCTCCTTTGCCATTCACTTTCCTTCTTCTCTCAGCTATTTGCAGAGCCTCATCAGACAGCTATTTTGTTTTCTTACTAAACGTTTTCTTCAGAATTTTTTGTTATTCCTGCCTCCCATACTTGTGAACCTCTCTTCATAGTTCTTCAGGTACTCTGTCTACCAGAACTAATCCCTTAAATCTATTCATCACTTTCACTTCATATTCATAAGGGATGTTATTTAGGTCATATCTATCAGGTCTAATGGTTTTCCCTACTTTATTCAGTTTGTCTGAATTTTGCAATAAGAAATTCATGATCTGAGCCACAGTCACCTCCAGGTCTTGTTTAGACTGACTGTATAGAACTTCTCTACTTTCGGCTGCAAAGTATATAATCAATCTGATTTCAATACTGACCATCTAATGATATCTGTGGGGAGAGTCATGTATTGGACTGTTGAAGAAGAATGTTTGTATGACCAGTGAATAATCTTGACAAAACTCTATTAGTCTCTTCCTTGCTTCATTTTGTACTTCAAGGCCAAACTTGCCTTTTATTGCAATTATCTTTTGGTTTCCTACTTTAGCATTCCAGTCCCCTAAGATGAATGTGACATTTTTTTTAATGTTATTTCTAGAAGATGTTGTAAGTCTTTATAGAACTGATCAACTTTGGCCTCCTCAGCATCAGTGGCTAGAGCATAGATTTATATTGCTCTGATGTTGAATGGTTTGCCTTAGATTCAAACAAATATTTTGCCTTGGATTCAAACAAATACTTCGAACAAATCATTCTCTCATTTTTGATATTCTACCCCAGTACTTCTCAGGAATACCTGAGTTCAAATTTGGCCTCAGACACTTACTAGCTATGTGACCCTGGGTAAACAAGTCACTTAACTTCTGTTTGCCTTAATCCATTGGAGAAGGAAATGGCAAACCACTCCAATATCCTTGCCCAAAAAGTCCCATGGATAGTATGGTCTATGGGTTCATGAAGAATTGGACACTACTGAATGACTAAATAACATGCCAACCTCACTTGTTATAGAGGAAATGAGATGACCTACCAAGAGGAAATGAGATGAGAATGAGGATAAAGATGAGAAAAGAGAGATCTAGAAATATTGTCACTTAAAGTCAAATGATAGATAGATTAGATAGATACTATCTTATTAGTAAGTATGAACTAGTAACTATCTAACTTGTTAGTAAGTCCTATAAATAGATAATATCAGAGCCAGTGTTTGAACCTAGGTTTTCTTCCTTCAAATTCATTGTTTTTGGTCAGCAAATTATGTCCCATGAAATATTATTTACTCTCTCCCCTGTCCTACACAATGCTGCCTCATTCATTATCTTAAAAAATTGTTACCTTTTATGTCTTCCCAATCACCCTGGTTTATAATCTTGGAGTCATTCAGGTCAACAAACATCTGTGCTGAATTACCTTTTTCTTTCTCCTGTACCTAATTTGCCCCCATTTCCTATTGACAGTTTCTTCACAACATCTCTTCAATCTTTCCTTTCCACATCTGCTCTAGTTCAGGGCCTTTCCAAGTGACCACAAGAGCCTTCCTATGTCTCCTTGTTACCTGTTTCTCTTCTCTCCAATTCATGCTACATTTTACCAGACTAATCTTCTTAAAGCACCACTTTATTCATGTCAGTCCTCTGCTTAAAAAAAATTTAGTGGCCCCCCAGTGCCTATAGACTTATGTATATCCATCAGGCATTATTTAACATATAACACCTCTACCATATTAGCCTATTCTCTATATTTGTCATTTCCCATGGAAGGATCTTTGGTGGAAGGAAAAAAGCATTTTTTGTAGCCTCCCCAATAGTTAGTATATAACTTTATATACTGTAGGTGCTCAAATCAATTCAAATATTTATTAACTATCTATTATATGTTAGGCACTGTAATAGGTTTTGGAGATTCAAAGAAAAAAAATACAAAACAGTACCTGTTCTCAAGGACCTCACATTCTACTGGGAGAAATAATACATTTACCAAAAAAGGATACTATAGCATCCCTAACAAGCAGTTAACCCATTTTGCTTAAAGACTTCCAGTGATGAGGAATTAACTAACAATCTCCTGCAGCAGCCCACTCTCCTTTCGGATTGTTTGAATTCAGGCCTGCACAACCTGCAGCCCAGCGGCTGCTTATGGCCTGCAGGCAAATCCCAAAGGACTTTGGGTTTCCCTAAATTCTTTGGCGTGCTGCAAGTGGCTCACCGGCCACAGGTTGTGCAGGCCTGCTCCAATTGTCATAAGATGGCATAGAAGTAAAATAATTTCCATATCTGTGATGGCAACCAAAATAGGATCTTTGGCTGTTTTTGTTTTAGTATAATCAAGTGTCTCTGATTGAATCTTGCCTTTATCAATCAAGAATCTTTACAAGGAGTAAAGTACAGAAAGAAGAGCTTCTTTAATTAGAAACAGAATATGTATTTGTACTGTTAATTATTTTAATGTAATTAAAGATCTTCCCTACCCATTAAAGGAAGTTTGATTAGGGAAGATTTGTAGGAAAGCCCATACCTTTTGTTAATAAGGCACTTGTTCTATAAGGTTGGGATTCCTTCTGGCTCTAAAAAAAGTATAAATACTCTGAGGGTGAAGTTTTACTTTGGGGCTTACTGAGTGGAAGTGTTTGTTTGGCCAGATGAGGACTCTGGGAAGCTGCTACGGAAACCTCTGGCTTTGAAAATCCAGATGTCAGTGCTTCCCTCTCTGGTAATGATGGTCAGCCAGCTATATCTGTCTGTTACATTATGGTCAGACAGAGAAAGTCATGTCTATTGATTACTTTGGGGTTCAGGGTGCTAACTCCCTTGAACTAAGTAAATTATATATGGGCTTGGTTAAAGGAATGATACATGTACTTGATTAGAGTGATTGTTAACCCTTCAAAAGTTGCCTTTTCTTTTATGAATGCAGACCTAAGAACCTGTGATAGCAGGCCCCCCCATGTATGTTGGGGTGCTTGCTGATACAGTATCCATACTGATGAAATCATTGAGCTATCCAGCACAGTAAATATTTTACTAAATGATTTAAAAAAAAAACAACTACTTAACCAACTAAAACCTATATTTAATATACCATTATGGTAATCTAAAACCCCCAAAAGTACTTATACTCTTGTTTGGAGTAAGTAAACTAATTGGATATGCAATATACTCCATGAGCGTCATACTTGTAACACTTAAATATTCAATTTGCCCAGTGAGGCAATTCTACTTAATTCTGACAAGCAGTCATCAAGTTTTTCCTTGAAGAGCTTCAGTGAGAGAGAATCCCTTGCTATCTATTTCCTGCCACCCAAGGTAACTGGTTTTGCTTTTGGATAGGTCTAGTAGTTAGGCCATCCTTACATTAAATTTAAATTTTCCTCTTTGCAATTTAACACTCATGTCTCTTGCTAACACCCTCTGGAGCCGGACAAATCCAGTCTAAACCTTCTTTCAAGTGGTGGCCCTTCATATATCTGAAGATTGTTATCCCAAGGCTTCTTGTCTCTAGGTTAAACATGCCCAGTTGCTTTAACTACTCTCTACCCTCCTCCGTCCTGGTTGCTTTCTTTTGTAGGTTCTTCGGATTGTCAGTGTCTCATTCTGGACACTATGCCTTTTTTAATGAAACCTCAAATTGCATTCACTTTCTTGGTTGCCATGTATTGCTGATCTAAATTGAGTTTTATGTCCACTAAAAACTCCCTATCTTCTTCAAATAAATTTCTGTATAACAATGCTGCTCTACTTCAATCAGTCAAAAAATATTTCTTAAGCATTTAGCACTGTACTAAGTGTTGGGAACACAAATGCACATAGAAAGAAGTAGTTTCTGACATCAAAGAGCTTATAGACAAAAAGGGGAAGACAATATATGATGGGGAACTGGAAAAGAGAGGAGGATGAATTCACAGTGGCATGGCTAGAGACATCTAGCAAGCAAGATGGTGGCCTGGAATTGTGCAAGATAAGGCCAAAGTTGCTCTATGAAAGTCAAAGGAAATTCTGTAGATGGAGTGTGATTTTTCTGACAGGAAAGGAGGAGAGGTTATTGGTCAACAAGAAATGGCACAGGTGGTGATATCCAAGGAAGAAAAGAAGCTCCTGACTGAATTTCAGTCTCACTAACTACAGTAAATGCCACAATTGCCACTTTAGTTTGATCTGGATTTCAGTTCATTTTTGCCATGTCTGTCTTTTTTTTTGTTTCAGGGTTCAAATCCTCACCCATTTGAACATTGCTTTAACCCAGGAATTCTTAACTTTTTTTCATGTCATACATCACAACGGTAGTCTAGTGAAGCTTATGGAACTTTTCTCAAAATAATGTATTAAAATGCATAAAAATACATGCCAATTATATTGAAATTCAGATATCAAAATAGTTTTCAAAACAAATTCATAGGTGCCATCTTAAAAGTCCTTATTCTAGCCTTTTCAACTAATACATCTACACTGGGACAGATTCTGTCCCTTAAGGCCACCGGAAACCCCAAACAAATTAAAGACTTCTGAAAACCTGTGAACCTTATCCTGGAGAAGTCATTCAGCCTTTATGATCCCAGTGAGACTTTCTAGCCCAAAGATTCTTTATCTCTGACACATATTGGACACGATCTTGATTGAGTCACTTAATTTCTCTGTATTCCTGAGAAGTTACTGATTTGCACTGGTAGAGGGTGTTCCCTGTACCAGTGAAGTCACAAGTCCAGAAAAAAAAATCTGTCATATTTTATTCAGCCCAATCTTCTAGTTTGTGAAGATATTTTTAAACCCTGTCACCCACTCTCAGCTATCTCACCTAGTTTTTTTATCATCAGCAAATTTGGTAAGCATATTATCCACACCTTCATCCAAATCATTAATAAGAATATTATGCTGAACAAGGTCAAATACAGGTCCCTGGGATACTCTGTGAGAGAATTCTTTTCAAACTGATATAACAATATTAATGACTACTACAGGTCTAGCTGTTCACCAAGGTCCAAATCCAATGAATTGTACTCTTGCTCAGCCCATATATCTCCAACTTTTCATATAATGATAGCATCAGATGTTTTGTCAAATATTCCACTAAAATCTAGGCACAATAGATATATCACAGTCCTCTGAGTCATCAAATTAGTAACCTGGCTGGCATGACTTATTCTTAATGAAGCCATGTTGACCCTTTATAGTCGCAACTTTCTCTCCTAAATCACAGAATCTTAGATTTAGAGTTGGAAAAGACCTTGGAACCTCTTTATTTTACAAATGTAAAAACTGAAGGTTATAAAGGTTAAATGATTTGTCAAAAGTTACACAGTAGGTGACAGATAGTATGATCATCTTTGTGTATAACTGAGGTTGGGTGAAGGAGTACTCCTGAGTGATTAGGGTATTTGAGGAAGAGTCAGTGATGGTCATACCCTTGATCTTGTCATCATCCACAAATACACCACTTCCATGTTCAAGAATTCCAAAATCCCCTTATCTGACCATAATCTATTGACATTTTATCTCCGTCTGCCTTCCCTTACAAAAACCTATATGTTGTCCACACTGTGACTTCAATCCTTTGACCACTCAGTTTTCTGCCGGGCCATCTCACCTACACTAGCAACTCTCTTCTCTTTTCCCTATCTTGACCCTTTGGTGAATCAGTTCAACTTTATGTATCCTTTTCTTTCAAATCTGTAGCCCCTTTATCATTTCACCAATTACACCATGCCAAAACTTCAATCTTGAATCACTCTCATCATTTTCCTCCTTCACTCCTATACATGTGCTGCTTAATGGAGGAAAAAAAAATCTGATTGGACTCACTACAAATTTACACTACACAACTTTAATTGGGTCCTCACTGCTGTTAGACAATCATATTATATTTGCCTTATAAACTTATTGTCCTATTTTCCACAGTATCTTCCAAATTTTTCCATCACTCTGCAAACCTCTATAACAGTAAGTACACCAATATACATGGGGGACCTGCTATCACAGGTTCTTAGATCTGCATTCATAAAAGGAAAGGCAACTTTTGAGGGATTAACAATCACTTTAATCAAGCCCATGTATCATTCCTTTAACCAAGCACATATTTCATTCACCTAGTTCAGGGGAGTCAGCACCCTGAACTTCAAAGAAAATATAGAGAAATCAAAGATCAACAGACATGGCTTCCTCTGCCCGACTGTTAACAGACAGCTCCAAATGTCTGACCATAGTTACTAGAGAGGGAAGTACTGACATCTGGGTTTTCAAAAACAGGGGGTCCGTAGCAGCTTCCCAGAGTCCTCATCTGGCCAAAATAAACACTTCCAGTTAGTAAGCCCCAAAATAAAACCACAAAACCTCACCCTCAGAGTATTTATACCTTTTTTAGAGCCAGTCATTTTTCAGCCATAACCAATTTTTTCTTTTTGGCAAAGATACTGGAGTGGTTTGCCATTTCCATGTCCAGATCATTTTGCAAATGATGAAACTGAGGCAAACGGTGACTTGCTTAGGATCACACAACTAGTAAGTACCTGAGTCCAAATATAAACTCAAGAATATGAGTCCTCCTGACTCCAGGCCTGGCACTCTATCTACTGTTCCACTTGGATTTCCAGTAGAGATCTTAAATTCAACATATCTAAAACAACTCATTATCTTCCCCCCAAACTTTTCCCATCTCTTATCTTTCCTGTTATTGTAGATGGCAACACCAGTCTCCCAGACCCTCAGGTTAGCAACATAGGTGTCATTCTTGATTCCTCACTCTCTCTTACCTCCCATATCTAATCTGTTGCCAGGCCCTATTGATTTCACCTTTGCAACATCTCACACTTAGACTAACGCAATAGCCTGCTGATGGATCTGCCTGCTTTAAGTCTCTCCCCACTCCAAACCATTCACCATTCAGCCACCTAAGTGATTTTCTTAAAGTTCAGTTCTGACCATGTCACATACACTATGTGACAGCAAATAAAATTTAGTAAAATCTAATGGCTATTGCTTCCAGGATCAAATACCAAATCCTCTGTTTACTGTTCAAAGCCCTTCCAACCCCCTCCTGCCTTTATACTTTTCTAACACCTTATTCCCTAATACAAACCTTTCAATCCAGTGATCCTGGCCTCCTTGTTCTAAGAACAAGAACTCCATCTCTCTGTTCTTAACATTTTCTCTGGATATGCCTGTAATGTTCTCCCTCCTCATCTCCCTTCTTTGGCTTTCCTGGCTGCCTTTAGATGCTAGGCAAAATCTCATCTTCTACAGGATACCTCCCTCAATTCCTGTTAATTCTAGTTGCCATTTCCTATTTATCCTGTTTATGGCTTGTTTGTACTTATTTGTTTGCTTGTTTTCTCCTCTGCTGCCCTCCCCTCCACCCACTCCCCCTTTAGACTGTGAGTTCCTTGAAGGCAGATTCTGTCTTCTGCCTGTTCTTGTATTGCCAGAAATTCAGGCAATGCCTAGAAAGGGGTGGGGAACCTGTAGTCTCCAGGCCACATGTGGCCCTCGAAGTCCCTTTGACAAAGCCTCCAGGTACCAGGTTCCCTACTCCTGGCTAGAATATAGTCAGTGCTGAATAAATGTTTACTGACTGATTGACCATGCTTTTAATCATATAATCTAAAATGTTTTCTGGAATCAAAATTATTCTTACTCCCCTCTTTTGAAAACCAGGATATTTGCCCTTTCCCATTCTTCTAATACTTCTTGTATTCTCCAAAATCTTTCACAGACCATGGACGATGGCTTTGTAAAAGCATCTGTCAGTTTTTTCAGCACTATGGGATCTAGTTTATCTGGAGCCTGATTTAAACTCATCAAGGACACTAGGTGCTTACTTAAATGAGGCCTCACCTCCCCATTAGCCTTGTTTTTTGTTTTATTTTGTATTTTTCAGTCCAAAATCATTTTTTTCTTGGAAAAGAAAATAAAAACAAAAATTTCAGAACTCAGAAACTCTGACTTTTCTCCAATGTCAATTATAATATTACCTTCTTCTCCCTTCTTTGATCCTTTCTTTTCTCTAACATATTTAAGCATACTTTGTTAGCCTTCATTATCTTTTCTACCTTCAGCTCATTTTGAGGTCTAGCTCCCCTACTATTTATTTATTAATACTTATAAGAGTAATACATTAGAAATGAGGACTCTCTGGTCCATAAATCTGAGTTTAATTTCATCCCAAACAGTATCTGCTTGGTACTGTTTCTTAAACTGTTAAAATTCATTTTTATCTATAATTTCAAAAACACAATAATGACCATCAAAGTAATAATGTCCTAAATATTCACAGTGTGGATGAAAGCTTCCTTTTTCCCTGTGAATTAGCCACTAAGTAATAATGGTCAAAACTAAAAGAAATTCAGCATCCTAATGGGAAAAATATAGTAAAATAAATTTGCCAGGAACTTACTCTGTCCTAGAAAAGGAAACAGTCAATATGGACACTTGTGGTGGAAGGAAGGGAGGAGGGAAGAAGGAAGGAAGCTTTTTAAATTTAAGTTAATCCACAGAAAACCTGGAAGATTATTTAAAAACACTTTATCCAAAACTTAATATAAAGAATCTTAATAGTGGATCTCCCAATAGTCTTGGTGAAGTTTGATGCTATTAAAGATTAAACTTAAGGCTTAAAATTGCACTAAGATTTTTGGGATACCCAGTATAGGTAACTCAGAAAGGAAAAAAGGCAGGGAAAAAAGTTATCTTCCCTAACTCAATCCCCTGCATAAAAACATGGGAAGATAGTTGAACCAAGGACCTCAAGGGATTGGAGTATGCAAAAAGGTTTTGTAAACCATGTTACTGCTTTGTAAGCAAGAGTTTGCTTACCCTTGTATTGATCTGACATTTTATTTCCATAGAATGTGCACATATGTTTCCCAATAGCAGATCAATTTTTTAGAATGTTTTCTGGGAAGGTGAGTGCAATAGATGATGTTTACCCCACTGAACAAAGACTCGATGAAAGAGTCCTGGTTGACTGGACTTCTGTTTTTGGAAGGTCATTCTCTTTTATTGGATTTTTCTGGATTTGTGAATTTCTTTCATTTTCAGAGAAAGAATTCCAAATTTGGTAGGTTCCTTTCATTTTCACTTTGTCAAATGGTTCTAGTAAATCAGGACAGTTTTCATTTATTCTTTCTTGAAATATGGTATCCAAGTTTTTTGTTTGGTTGTGGTTTTCAGGTAAACTGATGACTCATAAATTCTTTCTCTTGGACCTGTCTTCCAGGTCAGTTGTTTTTTGATAGTAGATACCTTAAAACTATCTTCTTTTTTTAAATCTCTTGTTGTATTCTAACATTTCCTATTATGTCCAGGAGTCATTGAGTTCTGTTTTCTCCATTCTAATTTTCAGTCCTCATTGACTTGCAATATTTCTCAATTTTATTTTGTGTCTTCTTACTGCTTTTATCATCAGCCTCAATTCCCGGTTTGGAACTTAGTCCTGAGGACAGACTCTGACTCTTCTCTCACTTTTGTAGGAAGTTTTCTGGTGCTGTTTGGTTTTGATCTTCATTTCCTGGTTCTTGCTACTGGTTTTCACCATCCCTGGTGTGTTTATGCTCATGGCCCTGGCAGGTTTCAAGTCCTCTGAATTATCCCAGATCAGGGACTTCAGGCCTTGAGAAGCTTCTCCAGTGTGGTTTCGGGTTTCACAGGTGTCACTGTCCTTTCCTTGATGTTTTTGCCATTTACAAAGCTAACAACATGCCCTCTTTGGACCTTAGAATTTATTATGAGCCTTAAATATTCTCAAGCTTTAGTCTTTGCTTTCCTGGGACATAGGCCAATCTAGTCAGCATTCACTTTATTTATCCCAAGTCTGAGACTTCCTATCTTATCAGTACTTCTGTTTGGATGATCAACCGCTCCCCATTGGTCAGATTTTTTTAAAAGCATTTCCTCATACGTAGGAATATAGAGTCAGAGTGGGAGGGACCTCGGTGACCACCTGGAATCCAATCCCTTTGTTTTACAAATAAGGAAAATGAAGTCAGGGAAGGTTAGGTGACTCTCCCAAGGGCATACAGACTCTGTCCAGATCACTGAATTGCCTTGTCACTTGCAAGAGAGTGATGTCAGTGAGAGTGGAAAAGGGGAAAGACACTAGAGCTTGAAAAGACATAATAGATAAAACTTGATCACTAATTAGATATTATTCTAGGACCCTTCCTCACTCTACCTCTTCATTGACTTAAATGACTCTACCTCCTTCACTCTTTGTTCTAAATCAGCCTCCTTGGCTTTCTTTTGGATTTCCCTAGGTACCTTTTGGTCTATCTCCCTTTTCCTCTTTATATGTACAGCCTTCCTTATATGCATAGCACTTGTTTTTATTTGTTGCATTTACTTAATGATACTTTGTATTCTCTTTCCCTATTCATGTTTTGCACGTTAAATGACACTTTTATAAATGTATTTGGGGAAAGTGTCATACTAAGATGTTTTCTATTGCTATTGGCCTTTCACTTTTAAGTGTAGCTGTATGACAAAAACAGGAGAAAAATAAGATCCTCCCCCCCGATTTAAGAATATAATTTCGACTTCACTGCATTAATCATCAAAAACAGCCCGGTCTTGTCTTGCAGCTTCGCCATCTAGATGGGACCAGGGGCTACATTCTGAGTCACTGAAAGAATTATTGCAACAAATTGCAACTGTTTCAAACGTGAAGTTTTGTGGTTTGCGTTGATACTTTTTTTAAAGTTCTACATAGTCCAAACAGGCAGCACTGGTGTTTTTCTCTGGATTATAAATTGAACTGGATGCACTGACATTCTTCTTTTCTCCTCCCTTTCCCAACTTCCATCCGTAAAGACTGAGCTCTCTTTAATTTTTGCATTCGCTTTTGCAGCGAACGGAGGAAGTCGGTCCCTCGCGGCGAGCCGTCCGAGCCGGCCGGCAGTGGGCCTGCGGCAACATGGCGGCGGTCTCAATGTCAGCGGCTCTGAGACAGGCTCTGGGGGCCAGAAGGGCAGCGGCCGCGGCCTCCCGGCTTCCCACCAGGTAAACCGCGGCTCCTTGCTGGCTCGCCCCCTCCTGTGGGGCCGACCCCCTCCCCAACCCTCCCCGGCCTTCCCTTGACGCTTGGGTCTCGCAGGCCGCGAGGTCAGTGAGAGGCCGGGCTCGGGCCTCTGAGCTCTCCCCGCCGCTGACCCCGCGCCCCCAGCGAGCGGCCCGGCGCGAGCTGCGCCCCCGGACGACCTAGGGTTCCCCCGGGCCTCCTCGTCCCGCGAGCCAAGGCTCGAGGAGGAAAGAGAGCGAGAGGAAGGGCGGTCCGAGCAGCCGCCCCCAGGCCGGGAGGCAGAGAGCCAGGCGCGGAGGAGCTCGGGGGTCGGCCCAGCCTAACGAGCGCTTCCGTCCCTGTGCCCCGGGGTGGGGGACGGCGTGGGGCCCGGGGCGGGGCTGTCGCCCGAGCGCCCCGACACCGCCTTTCTCGCGGCTAGGCTTCCACGCCGCCCCTGCGCCCCGAGGCTTTGCTCCCGGGCTGGGGGTGGGGGGGCTGAGGGGACGGGATTCGGCAGCTGTTGCTGGTGATGTTGGACTGGAAAGCCCGAGAGAGACGAGAGGGGACCCGGGGGTGAGGGTCTGGACGCTCCAATGACCTTGCAACTCTCGGGGGTGTTCTCCCTGCCGCCCACCCCAACACTAATATCGTGCTTGCGTCTTTTTACTTCACCCCTTACTGTAGGAGGAAGGTGAAGTACGTGGTGAACCCTGCCTGTCTCCTGTTTGTCCAAAGGACCTTTCCCGTGTAATTGTTCCGACCTTGTGCGGGGTGTCCCAAAGATCTGGGTGCAGTTTGAAGAGCTGACGTTTACATAAGCGTGCGCAGACCGGTGCCAGGCATTCCAACTGAGCGCTTTACCATGACTGTCTCGTTGGAGAGTCACAGCAACCCCTCCCTAGTTACCACAATGCTAAATCTAAAATCAGGGCTTCTTAACCTTTTTTGTGTCATGGACCCCTTTGGCAGTCAGGTGAAGGCTGTGGACTCTTCAGAATCATGTTTTTAAGTGGCTAAAGTATGTAGGATTACAAAGGAAACAAATTTTATGGAAATAGCTATCAAATCATCAGTTATATTGAAATACAGTTCGTATGTACACATAGATACACATATACATAAGCACATACACTTATACACACAGAAGTACAGTGGGGAATGCAGTACACGCAGACATGCGTATCCATAGAACATGGGTTATTAACCTGAGGTCCATGCAGCTGTTTAAAACATATACACATATATGTAGGTGTTTATATCTGTATCCATAAATACATGTGCATCATGTGTATGGATGTAATATACATCTATGTATATATACATTACATATGTACACACTTATAAGCATAGCTTCATGAACCCCAGGTTAAAAACCCTATGGTCTAAGTGAAGAGGTCCAGTCCTTAGCCCTGTCCTTTTCTTTTTTGGCATGTTACTGTAACTGAAAGCTAATAGTAACTTAGGTTTGGGGAACTCCAGCAGATAATTTACTATTTACTCAAAGTTAAAGTTTCTGCTTGCAAACTGAATATAAAGAATTTAAAAATTAAATCATGCACCTACTCAAAAGTAGTAGGATGGTCCTTGTTTCAAAATGTTTTAAAATTCAGTAGGTAAAAATAATGAAATTTAATATAATTCACACCTTTTAACTGGTTTATTTAAATTATATAACAGCTGTTAAGCTTAAAATCTATAAATATTTAAATAATTTAAAGATATTAGAGTAAAACAAATATAAGGAGAAAGAAGACAGTAGAAAAGATAATGGGGATATAGGAAGGGTGACCATATATTTTCCAACCAATTAAGGATGTACATTCCAGGGAAGTAACATAATGGGACTACAGGAAAAGAAATAGCCATTACTCATGCTGATGTGCTCATGAAGTTATGGAGATAGAATGCTATATCTTCCATGTTTATATTTTTAATTGGTAGTTCATACTGATCTTATTTACCTTTAATGAGTGAATGTCCTCAAATGAAATTCATAGATTCAAAATTTGCTCTTCTCTTGGATTGTATGTGTTCAGTTACATGTGTGATTGGTTGGTTGGTTGTTGTCCTTTGTCTTTGAAGAGGACCAAAATGACATCACCATGATAAAGTGAAGTTTCAGTGGGTCCGATTGTGGCTGATCAGACCAATAGGAACTCGGAATGGTCTACCACAGGTTGGGCACAGATAGTCCGTGTGAATATTTGGGGTGGATACCCCAAATTTGCGCTTCTTATGTTTACTTTGGGCTGTCTCAATTCTGCTTTGCTCATAGAGCACAGCACCCTTTCTGATGTGGGCACACCGTGCTGAGCGGTCCTGTGCCAGTGTCTCCCATGTTGTACAGTCAAATCCAGAATTCTTGAGAGAGACCTAGAGAGTATCCTTGTATTGCTTCTTCTGACCACCATGTGATTGCCTGCCCCATGTGAGTTCTCCATAAAATAGTCTTTTTGGCAAGCATACATTTTGCATTAGAACAATGTGGCCAGCCCATTGGAGTTGCACTCTCTGAAACATAGTTGGAATGCTTGGCAGTTCAACTTGAGCAAAGACTTCAGTGTCTAGTACCTTATCCTGCCAGATGATCTTCAGAATCTTCTAAGACAGTTCAAATGGAAGCACTTCAGTTTCCTGGCATGGTGCTGGTAGACTGTTCATGTTCCCAGGCATACAACAACGAGGTCAGCACAACAGCTCTGTAGACCTCCTTACCTGAACATGTTTACTCACCAGCTTGTAGAGGATTAGATTATCTGGATCTACTCTTTGCTTGTCCTATAGCAACTTGCCCCTTTTCAACATATAGTCAGTTAATGGTAGAAGAATGGGAGAATATGCAGAAACCTCCAGTCATTGGGAATTCCAGGGACTGGTAGAGTGCCATTTTATATTGTGGGAAACTAGTCTAGCTCGATCTGAGAAATATTTAGGACTAGTCAAAACCATTATGGCTGCTGCCTCAGACTTTTTAGTAGGCAGCATTAACAGGTATCTGTCCACATCAGATTTTATTTTGTTGTCTAACTCATCCAAAACTGAGTTCTTAACGCTTATAAGGTATTAAAAGTAACTTCTAATAGTACCTTTAAAATATTTTGTGCTTGTTGGAGAAAGGGTAAGGTAAGACCTGCACTAATAGGCAGATCTGTGTCAAACTGGGTTGGAATTTTAGTGGATTTTGAATAGCCTTTAATTTTTTTTTTCTGGTATATTCAATTAGAGAGGGGTTTGTTCCTCTCTAAAAGGAAAGTATTCAATGTAATAATCAGTATATACATAGGTGAAATGCTTGTTTAAAAAAAGCTTACAATTACTATAATTTGTGACAAGCCAAAGGGAATAGTTTCCTTTGCTACTGAGTGGTCTTCTCTGTGAATTGTGTATTTGCCCTTCTTTGCCGAAGAAGACCATGCCATCGGAGAAATAATGGCATGACTTGCACTTGACTTTGTTTTGAGTGAGGGAGGGCTGTGCAGGTCACCAGCCTCACTTCTCTTCCAGAGCCATCTGAATCCAGTGACCAGATATTCATCAGGATGACTGGAGATGACCCAGGGTGAGGCACAATTGGGGTTAAGTGACTTACCCAAGGTCACACAGCTAGTGAGTGTCAAGTGTCTGAGGTGAGATTTGAACTCAGGTCCTTCTGACTCCTGCACTGGTGCTCTATCCACTACCACCTAGCTTCCCTCTTCTCTGTGAAAGACAATGATGGAAAAATAGGATACTGACCAATGTAAATATTAACTTTTGACTCCGAATATAGGCCATCCTTTTCTTCAAAGGCCAGTAATCCTGTGATAAAATATACTTATTTGAATTAAAAGCAAATGTACTTTTATGTAGAAATTCTGTGCAGTTATTTTTAGGATGTACTTGGGTTTTTTTCCCCTCTTAAATACATCTCATTTAAGCCTATATTTAGAACATAGTAGTATAAAATATAGGCATTGAATACTTTTTTCTAGTAATTTTTAACAGTATCAAGAACTTAGGCTGCTATATTCACTTACTTAATTACCAAAACATATAAATTTCTAGTCAAACTCTCAATCAACATTTATTCAGTGCCTACTGAGCCACAGACACTGTGCTAAGCAGGGGGTGGGGCGATGGGGGAGTTGAGGGCTTTAGGGGAAGGGGGGATACAAAAAGACAAAAGACTGCCCTTGCCCTCAAGGAGCTCATAATCTGATACCTTAAAAATAATGTCCTTATACTTACTCAGCCTGTGTTGCCAACAAATTATCATATTATACCTTCTGAACCCATATTCTTGATTATTTAAAGTTACATAATTTCATCATTGTGGGTATTTTCTCTATTGTTGGCGGTGGCCTCTCCATGCTCAAGTATACAGTTTCATGGGTTGCTGTGGTCAAAAACTTGAATCTCCTACGGACCAGTCTTAGAAGTTAGTTCTTTGAGGGCTTATACTGAGCCTGAGAGTTAATTTCATTTCAAGATGGAGTACCAGAGTAGGACTATAGGGAAGATCCATCTAAAAGAGGCAAACCTCTTTTATACAAATTTTTTTGTTAGAAGACAGGGGTGGCTAGGGGGACGGGGGTGTCTCTTCTATTAACTCACTGAGATTAGGTCTGTTCCTAACAAGGGATTTTAGGTGAGGTTTACACATGGAAAATGAAACAGGGATATTGCTTCTGTGTAGTCATTTTTTCAGAGAGATGTGTTTAGGGAAGGAGGAATACTTTGAACAGTAGTGCTTTCAGGATTTCATTTCTGTTCTTGGAAAGCATTTTGGTAAAAGCTAAAATTGCTGTTATTTAGCTTTTGAGGGTGGGCAAGTAGGGCTTGTGATGGTAACAAATTACTTGAAGGAAAATGTTTTGTGATCTTTAGTTTTATGGTGAAATTTATCATTCATGAAAAGGTTCTGGAGTCAGGAAGACTGACTGATCATTCTGAGTTACTTAGCCTCAGATACTAACTGTGTGACCCAGGGCAATTCACTTAACCCCTTTGCCTCAGTTTCCTTATCTTTAAAATGAACTGGAGAAGGAAATGGCAAACCATTCCATTATCTTTGCCAAGAAAATCCCAGATGAGTCACAGAGTCAGAAATGACTGAAAAATGACTGAACAACAGTGTGTGCCAGGCACTGTGTTAGGCACTACAGATAAAAAGAGCGGCAAAAAACATGTTAAAAGGGATCCTCGTACTTGAAGAAATTGGAAACCATTGGCTTAGTTTACCTCTTTGAGTATAAAAACTTTTTTTTTTAAATATTAGTTATTTTGTGGGAATCTTTCCAAATTGAATTACATATATACTTCCATAACTTCTTAAGGGAGTATTCCAAATATAGTATTTTTGATGATTCCAGTTAATCGCTGTAGACATTAATTATTGTTCTGTGGTATAAGAAACAATGGGACAACTGGATGGTGCAGTGGACAGAGCATCTGGTATGAGCTCAGAAGGAATTTGGATTCAAATTTGGCCTCAGACACTTACTTAGCTGTGAGACCCTGGACAAGTCACTTAACCCTTATTTACTTCAGTTCCTCATCTATAACATTTGGACACACTAGAGAAGGAAATGGCAAACTACTTCAGTATCTTTACCAAGAATACCTTTGAACAACAACATAAGAAACAACAAATAAGGAGGACTTCAAAGAACCCTGAGATTTAGAGCTGAAGAGCCCTTGAAGGTTATCTACTCCAGCTCTTTATTTTACAGATGAGGAAACTAAGGCCCACAAAGATTAAGTGAATGACCTGAGGTCAGACTGGTAGTGAGTAGACAGAGATGGAACTTGGTTCCATGGACTCCAAAGGCTATGTTTTTCCCATTATGCCACAAAAGATGATTGTATAAATTAATGCAAAGTGAAGTAAGAAGAACAGTAACCAGGAGACCAATCTACATGACAGCAGCAGTGTAAACAGGAGTAGCATCAAATTCAGCTAGACTCAAAGGAATTCCAGCAACCAGCTTTGGTACTAGAGAACAGATGATGGACGTTGGAAATGAACGACTGTGAAATGTTGTATACACTGTCAGCTGCTGTCTTTTTGTCAGGTTTTGCTTCATTTTTATTTTCCCTGAAGTATAAGATCCAGTAGGGGAGTGTGTCTGGAAATCACTGTAGTGTAAACACAAAATACATCAATACTCAAATGGAACTGTGATTTCAGATATCTGGATTTTCCTCCAATGGTGTAGATTGTAGCCCATCCATTCTAACCACAAATTTGCCACAGAAAGTCCACTTTCCTCATTTTTTGTTGCTATCACAAGGACACCCGCGGAACACTTGATCTGTTCAACCTCTTTCTTCCTACCATACATTTCTCTGATGTTCTTACTCCTGTTCTTTTGAAGTTCCTCATTCATTTTATATTGCAGTCTAATCCACCCTTATTATATGCCTCTCCGTTGCCATGTGATATTCATTTTCAGTTCTTAAGTTATATTCTTCATCCACTTGTTCTTTTATTGTGTCTGGCCAGGCCAAACTCTTGCGAGTGACTACAGATCTCTTTCAGGAACTTTGTAATGTGCTGCAGCTTGAAACAACCAGTACAATATAATGTCCAATGAGGAACCATCTGGTGGACTTCACCTTCTACAGACAATTCCTCTTCAGTTTGAACTTTGTTCTGCATCTCTTCCATCAAATGTTTACCTTCTTGAATATTTATTTCCTTGTTTTATATCTCACGGTATTTATGACAAGAAGGTTGTTGAACAAGGCTTTTTCTGTTCTTTTGTTTCCAGTGAATCTTGAATAACTTTAATGTAGGGATGGGGTAATACCTTGTTGGAAAATAGTCTTTAAGGTGGTGGCATTTTCTTCTTTTAAATCCCACCAATTGATCAGTCAACCACAACCAACATTTATTAATCACGTTGTATGTGTTGGGCATTGTGATAACCTCTGGAGATATGAAGACAAAGAAACAGTTCCTGTTCTACACCGACTTCCATACAAATGGAGGAGGCAACATGTGCATAGGTAGCTTGGGTTCTTACCCTTTTTGTGTCATATGAGCCCCTCTGCTAACCTAAGGAAGCCTATTAACACCCTTCTTAGAATAGTGTTTTTAAATGCGTAAAATAGAATGCAGAGTATTAGAAATGAAACCAACTGTATTTAAGTATAGTTATAAAATTTTTTTAAGACCTCAGGTTAAGAGTCCCTGGTGCTTAAGTTTAAAGGAAAAACAGATAAAGCATATATAAAAAGTGTAAGTGCTTTTTATAGCCAACAAACAACAAAGACATTTGGATCTTGTATTCTCTGTGTCTTTCAGTGAATTGCTTGATGGTAAAGATGTCCATATAGCAAATCACTTCTGAAAGCCTGACTTTTTCTTTTTGATATCTTCATTGAGGATGTCCTGAATGCGTAGAAGGATGAATCTCAGAAAAGTTTTGTGCAAATGAGAAAGTGGGTTTAAGGTTGGGTAGTTTTTGATGTTATCTTGATCATCTTTATTGTAAAAATCTTTGCATGTCTCTTCCACTTTTCTTCTGTTTATCATTCTTCCATTTTTTATTTTTGACTGCTCTGGTAATAACTGCTTAGTTTGAGTTCTTACCAGACTTTCTCTTAACGTTTTTTTCTCTTCTCTATGAATTGGTACTGTTCCTAATCATATATGGTTCTTCTTTGTATTGTTTTACAAATGATTTTATATTTTAAATTGCTATCTCTTGGCAAGTAAGTCAAGTATTTGCTAACTAAAATACTTTTTAGGCTTTTTTGGTGTCTTTGTTATTGCAGTTGATACATATCAGTTATACTTCCATATAAAATTATTATACTGATGTTGATAGAATTTGTTTGTCTATTATTATAGATCACAGATTTAGAGCTGGAAGGGACCTTAAAAGCCATCAAGTCTAGTTCCCTCATTTTATTTTTTTTTCAGTTAAGCATTATTTTCTCTCCCTCACTAAAAAAAAGTAAAAATAAAAATTTTATAACATATATAGTCAAACCAAACAAATTCCCATGTTGTCCCTATCCAAACATTTCTTGTTCTTGAATCCATCAACTATCAAGAGGGTGGATAGTATAGACCGTTATCTGTCCCCCGGAGTCCTGCTTGGACATTGTTCTTATCTTTCAGAGGAGTTTAAAAACTCCAGATGAATATGTGACTTAGTGGGAAAGCTTTCTGTCTTTCATCTGTAAGCTTTATCGTGGTGTTATTGTATAATTTTTTTCTCTTGGTTCTGCTCACTTCACTCTACATCAATCTTCCCAAGTTTTTCTGAAATCATCCCTTTTCTTCTTTTCCTATGGCACAACAGTATTCCATTACCTTCATATACTATAATTTGTTTAGCCATTGCCCAATTGATGAGCACCCTCCTTTAGTTTCCAGTTCTCCCTACAGAAAGAGTTCTATAAGTATTTTTGTACATATGCAATCTTTTCCTCTTTCTTTGATTTATTTTGGGAATAGGCTTACAAGAGGTATTGGTGGTTCAAAAGATATGGACATTTTAGTGACTCTAGAAACTTTTCCAGAATGGCTGTACCAGTTCATAGCTTCACCAACAGTGCATTTATGTGCTTTTCTCCTCCCTTGTATCCTCTTCACTACTTGTGATCTTCTTTATTGTAAACTTTGCCAAAATTTTGAGGGATGCAAGGTGGAATATTAGTTATTTTAATTTGTATTTTTATAATTATTAGTGATTTGGAGCATTTTTACACATGGCTCTTGATAGCTTACAAGTCTGCCTTTGAGAATTGCCTCTTTATATCCTGTGACCATTTATCGTTTGGGAAATGTCTTTTATTCTTACAGATTTGGGTCAATTCTCTTGAAAATGAGACCTTTATCAGAAAAATTTTCTACAAGCCTTTTTTCAAATCCAGTTAACCATTATTCTCTGAATTTTAGCTGCATTGGTTTTGTTTATACAAAATCTTTTAGATTTTGTGTAATCAAAATAGCCTGTTTTATCTTCTGAGATCCTCTCTGTCCCTTGTTTAGTTATAAACTCTTCCCATGTCTATAGATTTGAAAGGAAATCTCCTTTTTTCTCTAATTTGTAATATGAACTTATTTATCTAAGTCCTCTATTTGGATCTTATCTTGATATGCAATATAGGTCTAAACCTGTTTCTTCTCATTTTACAGATGAGGAAACTGAGGTGAGATATAGAGACTTGTCCAGAGGTTCACAATTTAAAAATTATCTGAAGCAAGATTTATATTGAAGTCTCTTTTTCTTTAAAGTGCTAGCTGCTACCATTGATCATTTTTATGATCAATTACTTGTTTCAGTAGTTCAAGAGAGTTGTTTCAATGGCAGAGCATATCTTTTTCTCATTCTTCTTTTGGCTGTTTATTAGCTCTGATCTTTGCTCTGACACGTTTGTGATATGACTGTACACAGCTGTTTCAGAGATGACTCCCACAACAATAATGAGTCTATTCTTGTCTCTTAAATGTAATCAGTTTCACTTTGTGTGTGTGTTTGATGGTATTCAGTGCTCACAATGTCCAGTGCCTACTGATTCTTTTCTCAAAGAACGTATTCATTTTATAAAGGAGTAAGGCTTCTGTGTAGTCTCAAGCCTATGGCCTCTCCTACTCCTTGACTCAATGTTGTACAATGTAGTTGTCACCATTATCATCCATTTCCACTTCTGTGTTTAATGGCCCCAGGAAAAGTACTGGCTTGAGTCAGAAGACCTGATTTTTTAATCAAATCTGATTTCTTTCCTTCTGTGATTTTTGGGCAGGTCATTGTACCTCAGTTTCTTCCTTTAAAAAGTATTTATGCAGTGCTTTACATTAAGGTTTTGTAAAGCACTTTGCAAATATGTTTTCCTCTTAACCTCACAGCAACCCTGTAAGGTAGGTGCTATTTTTATCTATGTTTTAAAGATGAAGAAGCTGATGCTGAGGGAATAAGTTGCTTATTAGGGTCACAAAGCTAGTAAGTGTCTGAGGCTAGATTTGAATTTGCATCTCCCTAACTGAAGTCCTGTGCTCTATCCATTGCACAGCCTAGCTGCCTAGGGACTTGCTCTAGATCAGGGGTGGGGAACCTGGGGCCTCGAGGTCACATGTGGCCTTCTAGGTCCTTGGGTGTGGGTGGCCCTTTGATTGAGTCCAAGTTTTACATACAAATCATTTTATTAATGGGATTTGTTTTGTGAAGTTTGGATTCAGTCACTTGAGGACCTAGAGGGCCACATGTAGCCTCAAGACTTCAGGTTCCCCATTCCTACTCTAAATGGCCAGCAAGATCCTTTTAGGTTCCAAGTCTGTAGTCCTGTAATACAAGATCAAATTGGACTGATCTCACATTCACAGTACCAGCAGCCAAGTTTAAATTTATAGAAAGTCTAAAAACCATGTGATTCTTAGCACTTCCCCTTACCCCTTATTCTGCCACTGTTATTACAGAAAAAGGAAGAATTGAGGGTTATTTTGTATTTTATTTGATTTTTTGGTTTGCTGTTACCCTTATGATACCTCATCATGGTATGGAAGTAATTGAATTCTTGAAAAGTATCTAAGTAAAGTGTAAGCTTTGACTGGTATAGAAGGGCTTTGAGTATTGACCCCATAGTAGATGGGATCTACTTCTCAAGGACTTATCTGGATATGGATAGACTTATCACCAGTTGTCTGGCTACTGACTGATAAATCCTTGGGCCATGGCTACTCATCAGTAATGCTTGAAAAAAAAAATAGAAGTACATGTGCTTTAATATATACTTTGTGATACCTGTTTTGACTTTACAGGAGCTCTTTTTTATTTTCTTTTTTTCTGGAGTTGAAAGAGCAGGTCCTGGACCTTGGCTATGCTCCTTGTGTGAAGTAGCTAGATTGAGTAGGTTGGTATAATTTCTAGTTTATTTTTTTGTAGGAATTATAGGGAAATGCATTATCAGTTTTTCTCAAACCACTGATGAAGTTTTGTTCTTTGTCATCTGTAAAATACGAGATTGAATTAATATGCCAACTGATGCCCAGCTTTTGTTGCCCAGTATTTGCTAATACTGGTTATATGAGAGATTTAGAATATTTTTTTTAGAATTTTTGCTGTTATATATATTTTAGTACTTTTCGTATAAGAATACTAACTTCCTTAGAAGTAGTCAATTGCTACGTTATAATAATATTAGTTAGTATTTATGTAGCATTTTAAGGTCTGTAAAGCACTTTAGAAATAATATTTCATTTTATCCTCACAACTACTCTGGAAAGTAGATATTATTATCCCCATTTTAGAGACAAGGAAACTGAAGCTGAAAGAAGTTAAGCTAGTAATTTACTGAGGCTGGAGAACTGAGTCCAAGTCCAGTGCTAGGGCCCACCTTTCTACCTCTTTCATACTGTTCTTTTCATATTGATTAGGCTGTTGTGAATATTTTTGTGACATTATTGCTATTTGTTAAATATAGGTTCCATGTTGAAGGACCCAAGACTTGAAAACCTCTTTAAAAAGCATCTCCCCCAACTCAAAGAGTAAAACCTTTCTTTCAGGAAGAAAACTTTATGATTAATTATTGACCTTTTTTATGTATTGGACACTCTTATCACTGGCTTTTTTTCCTTGAGAAAATGTTTTCTCTGAGGAAAAGCAGGCATTTTCTTGGTGATCACTGTGGAGAAAGCAAGCCATGTTACTACTCTCTCTAGAGACTCTTGTTCTTCCTTTGGAGGGGCTCAGGTTTAATATAGCACAGCTGTTGAACTCTGCCCTTCTCTATTTTAAAAGGAAAGTATTTTATCCTTTAAAATGGAAATGCTTTTTTAGGGAGGTGGTCTTTGGCTAGATGAAGACCTTTTACTATGAAAGTTTCATACTTCTCTAGAGTCCTTTTGTTTCAGAGCTTTCTTAGAATTATTTCAGACCTTAGGAACTCTGTTTGAAAGGAAATATCTAAATGATTTTATAAAGCACATTTTGTCACATTCTTACCAGAGATAGAAGAAGATGGTTTATTTCTCTCTGTTTTCTAGACTTAAAAATCCCCCCCCTCCCATTAGCTTCTCCATATACAAGTAAATGGACCTTGAATAGACTTCACCAGACAAAAGACCCTGTTCTAGATGACCGTTCAACAAACCATATGCTTCTCCTAAAAATGTCAGTCTGTCTTGATGAGCTTTAAAGTGAATACAGATGTTTCAACTCTGATGAGGACTACTATTCTTTGTGTAGAAAGCAGTGCTATTTTTTTCAATACACTTATAGACCAAAATTACAGATGCTCCTTTTATATAAAATTCTCTCAGTATAATAAAAATTTAGACCCCTGCAATTTGGTAATTTGAGTTTGAGAATTTCATTTTTGGAGTTTCCCAAATCTAATGGAATTTGGAAGAATTAAAATGGTCAAAGCATGGTTGTTAAATTTGAATTACATCTCAAAGTATTTTATGATCTATTGATTAATTACTACTTAAATAGGCAAACTCCACTAGGTACATTTTGAATAATCACTAGAAATTTGTTAAATGTGAATAGAAGTGGTACATTCTGGGGCTGAAATTTATACTTAAGATATTAGGTTCTGTTAATTTTGAGGCTAGAACACATTAAAAGTTTTACTGTTGCAGATCTTAGTAGATTTTTCATATAATCAGTCTGGACTGTGGAGGGTTTTATGGGTGTTACTCAGGTTCACGTTTATGGTCCCTATTGTGAATTGGTCTTGGAAGGCAGTGTTGGGCATTAAGGATGTGAGCTGAAACCTAGATATTGAAGACATTCTCTCCAAGAAGCCATTTGCTAAGTATTATGGGCAATAGAAGAGATGATTGAAGACTGAGTTGACCAGAATTATTTTGATCAAGGATTTACTTGCAGGAAATACTTTAACATTTAGGGATTGAATGTAGACAAGAATAATATCTTTAGAAGCTTATGTTTGACTCAGAGATCAAGCTTAAAAACTCCTGAAACAGTAGGTGAGAGGTGAAGACTTTTTGCCAATTACTTTTCAGCACACTGATCTGGCCATGTTATTTTACTGTCCAGAATTCTTTAGTGACTCCTTACTATGTCAGTGATAAAATATAAAATTCCTCAGCTTGACTCTTAAGGCTCTCAATAGTTTTCCTCCAGCCTATCTTTCCTCATAGTCTGTCTTTGCAGATTTATTTCTCATTATTCCCCTTTACATAATCTATGCTGTAGTCACTATGGACTACTAGCTCCTTCTCAAACTGACATTCCTTCATTTTTCTCCATGCATTTGCCCAAGCTGTCCTTCATCCTTGGAATGTACTTCCTCAGTCCTTTCTCTCTGAATACTTGTGTTCTTTCAGGGCTCAGATCATGTCCAACTTCCCACATGAGGCATTCTTCAATCCCTCCTAATGTTACTGCATCCTCCCTCCTCAAACATCTTATATATTCTTATCTGAATAAACTGAGTCTGAGTTGGAAAGGATGTTAGAGGTCATCTAGTCTAACTCAGATCTGAATCAGAAGAATCCCTTCTATAACAACAAATGATCATCCAGCCTATAGCCCTCCCTGAACACTACATACATGCACTCTGTACACACTGGGGATACAAAGAAAAGCCAAAAAGAATTCCGGCTTTCAAGTAGCTCACAGTCTAATAGAGGAGACAATACAGCTATGTATTAGTAAGATATATAAATTAAAATATGTATGTTTATACATTAAGTTGAATTTAAGGTAATCATCAGGGAAATCACTGTCATTAACAGATTTGGGAAAGGTTTCTTTTAAAAAGTGAGATTTTAGCTGATACAGCCAGGGGAGAATTCTGGGGTAGCATCCCTAAAAATGCCCTGAATTGGGAGATAGTGTCTTGGGAGAGGAATAGCAAGGAAGCTAGTGTCATTGGATTCCCATAATATATTGAGGAGAGTAAGGTGTAAGAAGACCTGGAATGGTTCGAAGGGGTCGGGTTTTGAAGGACTTTAAATGCTGAACAAAAGATTTTATATTTAATCTTTGAGATGATAGGGAAATATTGGAGTTTATTGAATTAGGGGAATGGGATAACATGATCATACCTTTGCTTTAGAAAGATCATTTTGATTGCTGAGTAAAGGATTGATTGGAGTGGGAAGAGATTTGAGTCAGGCCAGTGCACCACCATGCTATTTCAGCAATCTAGACATGGGGTACAAAGGGCTTGTACCAGAGTGGTGGCAGAGTCAGAGGAGAGAAAGGGCCATATAAGAGACATATTAAAGAGATAGACTCAATAGGACTTGTCAGCATATTGTATATGGGGTGTGTGTGAGAGAAATACATCAAATTTTATACCCAAAGAGCAGGTGTCAAGGAACTTGGTCAGTTTGGGTCAGATATGTGAGTCTAAAGGACAATTTAGCTAAATAAAATTTATTAAGCATCTAATATGTGTAAAATACGATAAAAATTAATATAGTTCTTGTATAAAAAATTTATATTGTGTAAAAACAAGATAATTTGAGGAATGAGAAGGCTTGAACCACTTGAGATCAGGAAAAGTCTACTTTCTACATGAATATAGAACACTATGCCTGATAAAGATTCTAAAATAGCAAAAGGCACTTCTTGGACCCGAGGGCCATCATACTGACCTTAAGTGAACTGTGAGATAATTTTTGTGTAGGATTGTTGTTGACTCAATCTCTGAAGGAAAAAGATGCAGATTCTCAACAGCAATCCTGAATTCTTTTACCTCAAATCTCACTTTCTGTAGTTTTATCCCCCTCAATACTAGAGTCTTCCCTCTGAGATTACCTTCCTTTTACACTTACTCTCTATATATTCTGTATGTACCTAGTCATTTGCAGGCTTTTTTCCTCTTTAGAATGTATGTTGTTTGAGGACAGGGACCATGTTTTTACTTTTATTTGTATCCCTTGGCCTTAGAAAAGCACCCTGCACATAGTAAGTGCTTAGTAAACTTTTGTTGAGTGACTTTCATAAACACAAATCTTTATAAATTAGTCCTTTTATGTATTTCATTAGAATGGAAATGTTCCCCATTAGAATGGAAGCTCCATGAGAACAGGGACTATCCTTTTTGCTTGTATTTGTGTTCCTGGTGCTTATCACAGTGCCTGGTACTTCTTAAGCATTTAAATGCTTATTGACTGACTTTTTCTTAGCTATAAGATCTCTGGTTATTTCTTCCTGAATTCTTTCTCACTTTCTAATCTCAGGTCAGCAAATGGACTTCTTTCTGGCAGATTCTGTAAATTCTTCATCATTTTGTTTTCTGCCTGATACTTAAAAATTTTTTGTTGTTATATGTTTTTTGTAATTCCCATCATCCCTGGATACCAACTACTAAGGGTCTCAAGATGCCACTTCTAAAGATACTGCCACTTTGTTTAAAACAACATTCTTCTCCTACCCCCATCGTTTTCCCTCTCTTCAACAGTATTTGTATAACAGACAAAATGAAAAAACACCAGGATTTTGTGTAGATTGAATTACTGTATTTTACAATTAGACAGCCAAATAAAAATAACAACGTTTTGAATTCACAAAGCTTCTATGAGTCAAGAATCTTTAAGATTTGCCTCAGTAATTATAATTCTCTTAGGAAAATGCAAATAGCTATGTATAGCTAATTTACATAAAAAGGGTTGGAAATATATATTGGGACTTAGAAAATAACAGTTCACATTTCCGATGCTCTACCGTATGAAGTACAGCCAAGAATTCAGAAGTGGAGAAAGGACTTCTGAACTGCCATAGTAGATATCATATCTATCTACCCCTTCCCCCACCACATGTATTTTAATTATAGGAAAATTATTCTTGTACTTAGAGCCTATTGATATACTCTGTTTTACAAACAAGACTAATAGACTTGATTATGATTGCCCATTCTCTAGCATTATTAGAAACAAGTTAGAAGGGTTTAAAAAGAATGCTAGAGTAAGACTCAAAAAGAAAATAAATGAAGAGAAAAACATTTGAGTCAAAAAGCCTGAGACCATATTGAAGAGCAGCCCAGCAAAATATAATACTCATTACTTAGATTCTTTAAGAAAATTGTGCATTATGTCTAGTATATGCTCTCTGAGTGGGCAATAAATTATATATTTGCCTTTAGAAAGATTTCCATTTTGAATTATTAAATAATAGAAGTTCTGGCCCTTAAAAGGGTCAGTAAACTTTATCTGGAAAACTTAATTATGTAGATTTATTCCAAAATGCCCTGAAAATGAGGCACTATTTTGTATTTATTTGAAAATCTGCAATTTTTCTTCCCTGCCCCCCCATACAAATTTAACTCCATTTGGAAAAGTAGAGTAGTGTTAAATTATTGGGGGCCTTGGAATTCACGAAATAGGACTTAGAACTCTAGGTATCAGGGAACTATTTGTACAAAGACTTTGTTTTGTCAGCAACCTGGATTCACATCAATTGTTATTATGTGCCTACAGACCCTGTGCTAGCAACTGGGAATGCAAAGATAAGAACTGTCTAAAGCCCTGTCCTTAAGCGCTTACATTAGAACCTCATGGGGGCAAAAGAGAGATCCAAACAAAGTGCTAGAACTTTTGAACAGAGATAGAAGAACACTTTTTGGGAAATTCAGAGGTTTCACTGAGATGGTAGCATTAGAAAGCAGAAGGGAAGGACTTTGAAGGGCAGAAGGAGGGTATGCTAGTCATTAGAAATGACCTGCAGTTGGTTAGTGGTGTGCTTTCAGAAAATGTTGAACAGTCCAGTTTGAGGGAGAATACAGAATGTGTAAAGGCTATAGTAGAAAGAACACAACTGGATTTAAATTTCTCCTGTACTACTTAATGGCCTGTGTGGTAAGACTAGAAAGTTGGGTTGGAATCATATTGAAGAAACCTTAAATGCTAGAAGTGTTGGATTAGAGTAGGAAATGAGAGATACAGTAATCCACACAAGTGCTAATGAGGTCACTATTCAAATAGTGGAAGTGGAAATAGAAAAAAGGGACTACAGTTAGAAATGTAAAAAGATCAATGAAACTTGATAACTCAATAGGAATGGTGGCAGAGAGACAAGTGTGAAAGATAATAGCTGATTGGAGGCAAGGTAAATTGATGGTGAGGGTGAAAAGGAAGAACAAATTTAAGTTGATAGAAGTTTGAGACAAAATTAGTTCACTTTTGAACATACTGGGACATCCAGGAAGAAAGGTCATGGAATCAGATCTGGAACTGGAAGGGACCTTGAAGGCCATTAAATTCCACACTCATAGGAAGGCGAAGTGACTTGCCTTAATAAGGTCATACAGATAATCAGACTTGGGATTTGAACCCTGGACTTTTGCATCCATAGTTAGCTATTTCTACAGCATACTAAGTCATTTATGTAGGCAGTTGTCAATGGAGGTCTTAAGTTCAGAAGGAAGATTAATATTGGAGACAAGAAGTGCCAAGTGAGAATGTAGAGAAAGAGAAGTGAAATAGGTAATGGGCAAGGAGAAATTGGAAATACTTAAGAAAAGAAGGGATGATTGCTTAAATGAGATACTGAAACATTGGCACAAGAAGAGGAATTATATTTAATAAGGATTGGGGAACATTGGGGCTGAAAGGTGACATAGTTGGATAGAGTGCTGGCCTTACAGTCAAGAAGACTGATGTTCAAGTCCTTCTTATTTATTAAAGTTGTATGACCCAACATGACTAATATGGTAATATGTTTTGATTACTGAACATGTATAAACTATATCAAATTGCTTACTGTCTCAGGGAGGGGAAAGGTGAGGGAGAGAGAAAATTTGGAACTCAAAATTTTTTTAAAAAATAAATGTTAAAGTTGTCTTTATGTGTAACAAACTGGAAAAAGCATTATTTAAAAAAAAGTTATGTGACATAGGCAAGTCGCTTAATCTCTGAGTGCCCCACTTTGTGCATCTATAAAATAGAAATAATAATAGCACTTACCTCAAAGATTTTTATAAGTCAAATCATATGTGTGTGTATACATATACACATCTATAATTTACCTAAATATATGTATAACCCATTGTAAACCTTAAAGCTCTATATAAATTGCTAGCTATTGTCAGTATTACTATTCTTTGACCAAAAGAGAGTGTGGGAAGAAATGTTGTGAGAGCACCATGATAAATGTTCTCAATTTTCTCAATGATTTAAGAGGCTAATTAAGTACTAATTAAATATAGAAGAAAATTAGGACTTCAAGAAAGGAAGGTTTAAATAGTCCTCGTGCAAAATAGATGATCTAATCAGAGTAGAATGATCATAGATCATAGATTTAGAGCCGGAAGGGCCATATAATCCAAACTTTTTATTTTACAAATGAAGAAACTAAAGTTCAAGAACTTTCAGACTTGCCCAGTGTCACATAGGTAGCAAGCGTCAGAAGTAGTATTTGAATTCGGTATTGTTGAACAGCATGTCAAGGATCCATCTGAGATCCTTGATTTTTTTTTTCAGGTAAATGGTCATTTTTCCTTTAATTATTTACTCAGTAAACACTGTGGTTTCAGCCTTGTTCTAGATATCATCTTGTATTATAAGTATAAACTGTAGTCTTTGTTCTTAAGAAGCAGAAAAATATAGTTGGAAAGACAAGATTAAAGCACATGAAACTGTTGGACTTAGTATATGTATGCCCTTAAAACTCATAATTGGGAATACACAGTGTTCCCTAGACAGCTGTCTTGGACTCCTGCCTTTTTTTATATAATTTCATGGATCTGTTTCTTCACTGATTTTCCTGCTTTCTTTTTTCCCGTTGTTTTTTTAGCACCAAAATATTTTTCATTTTAATCATCTTCATTGACTCTCTTTTGTTACTGCCACTATCCTGGTACAGACCCTTACTACCACCTACCCAGATTATTTAACCAACTTTGAAACAGATCTTTTCACCTTGCTACTTCCTTCTCCCCCAATCCTTTCTTTATATGAGTGAGAACCATATTAAAATGTTGTATAATGTTTTTATTTATTTTGATCTGTTTAGGTCACATGGGAGTTTGATACCTCTACTATACTTCACTGTTAGACCTATCTTTACCTGATTACATCAGTCATCTGCCTAAATGTCTTCGGTGACTCTAAGTCCTGTCTATGAAAATTCTGGAGGCAATCTGTGGATTCTTTAAATTGGTACTTTGTTTTCTGTGTTCAGAAGTTCTGGAAATTTCTCTTCTATGAGACCTATATTCCTTAAGTTGTCTTTATACATTCTATCTTTAAGATCAAGGGTTTTTTTCATTAATTGAAGATAGTTTTTAATTAATGCTTTTTGCTTCTCCTAGATTGTCCTTCACTTCCGTGTATTTGCATTTTCAATCATTCTTTTGTTTCCTTGGTGACATTTGCCACTACAGATTTAAGTTATTTTATTCTTTGGATTATTTCTGCTGTGCAGGCCATAAATTCTACTTTCATGATTCTTCTTTCTCTTTTAAACTGTTCAGGAATATCCTGCTATGTTTTCATGTTCTCAGGAATCCACAGGGTCTTTGCCTCTTCGGGTATCTATTCATTTTCCTTTATCTTGCATATTTATCCATATGTGTCTGGATTCTTTTAGCTGCTCTGTAGGTTATATCCCCTTCTGTTGTTAATATAGTCCCTTTTGTTCTATCTGCTTGTCATCAAAGTCTTTAACTGAGTTTTTTTTCCTTCTGTGATCTCATAATAATTGGTCTTTTTCCCTTATATTCCTCTATTGCTCACTTTCTGACTCTTTCCCCTTTGTTGTTGGTTTCCCTAGAGACTGAATATGAAAGCAGACTCACCGTCCTCTCATTCTGGGCAACTCAGATTTCACCAGCATCATTCTTTGCTTCAAGTGACTTCTGGAGAGCTCCAATTTGATGTTGAACCTTTCTTGCCAGCTTAGTGAAGTGCCACACAGCCACATACATGTAAACTGCTTCATTTCTATCTGTTCTTTGTTTCTGTGGCCAACACACAGCTGTACCAGCCATGACCAACTTCTGCCTTTTGGTATTCTGGTACACTGAGAGTGGGGATGGGGTAGAGTTAAGTTTCCTTGTGTAGCACCAATGCATTATTCGCAGTGTCTACGGTAGCTATGAATATGCCAGCACAGTTCTGAATCCCAAACTATAGTAGACTCTCCACATAGAAGACAGAACCAAAACATTTATTCAAGCACAAGAAAGCTGAATTTCAGCACCAGAAAACCAAATCCATCATAGCAACAAAGAAATCTATATACAATAGCAATGAAGGGGGCACTACCATCCCCAAGCCTTCCCTCTGTTAGGCTTCCCGCAAACCAGCTCCCTAAAACAAATCACAGACAGTCTCCCTTAAAATCACAAACAAGCTCTCCTACTCATGCTAGTTGCTGCCTGCTCTCTCTTTCCCAGCTCTGACTCACTTTCTACTCCACCTATTCAACAAACTCCTCCCACCACAGGCTACGTGTGAGTCAGACTTCCATGTGACCTAAGCAGATCACGTGTGCATATTAATGGGTGGGAAAGATCTTCCCATTTAAATTACCATTACACCTTGCAACCCTGTGGGTTGGCTTGTCTAAGGATGGTAGGTAGAGGGGGTGCTGAATGGCGTTCTCTGTTGTTAGTTCATCATATTAATACCTTATTGGGTTCTTGGTGTCATAGACCATGAGAGAGGTGAAATTACTTATCTTTTGAAGCATAAATCCTATTTGGGAGAGGTTTGAGAGCTTGTTTAAATCTTTAAAACTGTCTAGTCTTCCATCTTGTTGTTCACTTGACTTAAAAATATCCCCTGCATTCTTGCATTAAGTTCTCTTGATTCATCCAGACTAGTGATGACCACACATATCACTTTGTCCGCACAATGTGTAAAGAGTGAAACCTTTGAATAATTCATGGGAATTGATATTATTCTAGTGTTTCTGTTTTAATAAAAGGGAGATATTTTACACGAAATGACAGCCAGGAAAAAGGAAAACAACCAATAGACAAATTTTTTTTTTAAGGGAAAAGTAGTGAGTAGTCTGAGCCAGAAAAGTGGCCAAAACCTAGATTCTTATCTACCCTATCCTCTTGTCCTCCTTTGAAATATTACTATACAATTTTAGGCAATCTTCCCCTAACTACAGGTCTGCTTATCATATGAACTTATTTATCATGTGATTATGTTCTGAGGTTTGCTCTCTTTAACCCTGGCAGAAATACCCAGGGTAATAGTATTCAGCTCAATTCTACTTTAGTTAATCTCCTTCCTAGTATTTCCCATTAGGCTACCCCCAACCAACAGACTCAAATATGCTTGTTCGATATGGAAACCAACTAATTACCAACCAACTAATTACCAACTCCAAACCTCTAACTTCCTTAATATTATCCTATTACATAATAACATCCAAAATTAAGAACTAAATTGAATATATGGACTATAAAATATAAAAGTACCATAAAGACTTGAGAAGGCACCTCTTACCCTCTTAGAATTTATTTTCTGCCAGGAGATTTCAGAGCTTAAAAGATTTACAGTATTTAAATAGTTAGAGCTAAGGAACACTTGTAGATAATGGCAAGATCAAATGTATGACCATTTCTGTGTGTCGCTGTGGTGAAATGAAGGTGTGGGTAGTGGGAATTAAGTAGGTCAAGGAACTGGTAAGTTAGGATATTTGAGGGATCTTCAATATGTATGTGGCATTCCCTTTGTTATGAGGGCAGGAGGAGTTGGGGTGAAATGAGAAAGACTATGAGCCATCTGCTGAACTCATTAAGGAAGGAAGAAGAATGCCTTGGGGAAAGCAATGAAAAGATACTAAAACCAAATCTACTTGGTTTCTTCATCTATATTCACTACTGAATATTTTAGGGATGTTTTCTAAAACATCAGTGGAGTTAAATGCAAACTACCTTTTATGCAAAATCCATACCTGTGTTATGCTTTTTCCTTGCCCATACTATAGTACCTGCTAGCAAGAATATTTGTTGTAGTTGAGTTCACACAATTACATTTTTGCATGGTGAAGACATTTCATGACAGAGAGCAGTGATATAGCCACCTAGCAGTATTGGGGATGGAATTATATATAGGTAAGTGATAGAAACTGGGTGAGGAGCAGAGTGACTATGAAATGGAGGCAAGGGTTAGAGGTATGAAGTAAGGGAATATAGAAGTTAGATTTATCTAAGTTCTCTCTACCCACTCACCCCTCCAAGTCACATACATAGTAACTATATTCAGGCTTCATTTATAGATTTGTTCCTATATGTTCCAAGGATGACTTGTCTTTATCTTTTGTTTCTCTGTCTCTCTCTCTCTCTGTCTCTCTCTCTGTCTCTCTGCCTCTCTCTCTGTCTGTCTCTCTCTCTCTGTCTGTCTGTCTCTCTCTCTCTCTCTCCTCTCTCTCATTTTCCCCCAAACCTGTTCTGCCTGCTAGTTTTCAACCAAACAAATAACCTTGTTCTTTCATAACCCCCTTGGGGGGTTTCTTCAAAATCCCCTTGGGGGTTTTCTAAGGCTTAAAAAACAAAAACAAACACACAAAAAAGACTGGAAATAAGGCAAAATAAGATTTAAAGGATTCTTTCCTATGGACTTCTTTTTCTTCATGTAAACTCTTAAGGAAAAATTACTTGATGCCAAACAGTAAAATCTGTCTATATTTCAGAGTACCTTAATGCATTTTATCACAGAACCTGGGGTAGGGGTTGTGTGTTGAAAAGGTGGAACCAGTGGGTGAGTTTGGAGGAAAAATAGGAAGGAAGGACTTAGATGAGAACTTGGACTGAGAATTGGGTATGCTTTCAGAGAATTGAATGAATTCCCTGGGCCTGGGGAAATAGCATGATCTGATTGAATAGTGTCTAGGATTTTCACTTTCTTTTGACTTCCCTCTCGTGCACTTCTTACTGAATAGCTTATCCACCGTGCCTCACTAGTATGATTCTGTTAACATCTAGCCATTGGTTCTTGTTCTTCCTTCTGTGGCTAAGAAGGAAGTAATGCTTCTTCCAAGTGGTACCTCTTGAAATATTTGAAAAATCCTTTTACAGTCCCACCAGGGCTTCTCTTTTCCCAGCTAAAAAAACCTCAGTTTCTTCACTCATCATTTTACAGCCTAATTTTGAGCTATTTCTGTTTTTGTTTCCTTTCTTTATATCTATTGCAGTCCTTCCTAAAACGCGATGCTTAGAGTATAGGACACAATAGAGGAAATTTGATAAGAGTAGAGAATAATAGGATGATCATTTCCCTCATTCTTTAGACTGTACTTTAACAAAAAATATGGTACTTCAAAATATTGATTATTTTATCAATGTGAGTATTCTCTCTTCTAATCAAGATCAAAATTCCTTCTTACTTCCTGTAGTAGATGGTTTCACAAGTTGCTGTGGCCACCAAAAAAAAAATTTCATCTGATGATTTGGAGCAGCTAGGTGACCCAGTGGATAGAGTGCTGGGCCTGAAGTTAGAAAGATTGATCTTCCCAAGTTCATATCTGACTTCAGGCACTTAGTAGCTGTGTGATCTTAGACAAGTCACTTCACCCTGTTTGCCTTAGTTTCCTCATCTATAAAATGAGCTGGAGAAGGAAATGGCATTCAACTCTAGTTCCTTTGCCAAAAAAAAAAAATCCAAATAAGGTTATGAAGAATTGGATGTGACTGAAAAACTATTGAACAATAACAGTGGTGAGTAATTGTATTATTTAAGCTGGTCTGTTCCTCACTGGGTCTGTACTCTTCAACTGGGTAGGATTTACCAGAGTTTGTACTCCATAAGAATGCAGGATCATCTCTATAATGAGATGTAGAGTAAGACTTTAGTAGTGGATTGTTGTATTATTATTATTCATTATTTTCCTTCCAAAATGAATCCTTTGTCTTTGTTTTTCTGTTATTTCTTTAAAAAGTATTTTTAGTTCTGTTGCTAACCTTTTCTAAGTTACTAAGACTAGAGACCATCCTTAATTCTCTCCCTCCCTTTGCTGATCAATAGCCAAATGTCTTGATTCTTCAGTTGAATGCATTAACTGCTTACTCTGCACAAGGCATTTGTTAGGTGAATGAAGTGCTAGATGAAAATAATGCTTCTATAGACATAGATAGCATTCCCAGAAGAATATTATGAATATTATGATTTCAGCTACCTTTAATGGTGTTTTTATAGACACATTATAATCAGTATTTTTGTTCTCCCAGTTTTTATTCTATTTCTTTCCTCTGTTTTACTTCAAACGAATTTTATCTGAGTCTTTTCTTACTTTTGATAACTTCCCAGAGGAATAGTACTTGTGGAATCATATTAACACTTTGTAATTTCTTGTCTAATTTTGTTAAGATGATTCAAGATTCTTTCCTAGATGCAGCAAAGAGCTGGTTTTATTATATTTTCTCATTATTAATATCACTCTAGGCTTAAAAGAAGACAAAGTATGCTTGCCAACAGTGCTTGCTACTGTTATAGAAGATATGTGGTACAGAGGCCAAATGGAAGAGGGAATCCTATTGATGATTATAAAATAGGGCAGTGGGTAAGCTTGACTAATACACTTTCTTGACCTGCCCTGCTGTGCAGTCTTTAGTGGGACAGGCTGAAAGATTGTAATTGTTCTTTCCTCTTACCCTTGGCTACAAGATTATGTCAAGAGATTGTGGTCCCCTTCTTTCTCAGTGATAGATTGTAGCAGACTTGTGTGAGCTAGGAAAAGAAGACTGCTCACCTTTTCCTTTATCACTATCTCAGAATTGGGACAGTGATAATCAAGGTGTTTGAAACTTTGGGTTTTTTTCTCTTTTTTAACAAATTTATGAAAACCATGAAAAACCAAATGGATGGAGATGTGTGTGTGTGCACGTGTGCATGCATGTGTGTGCACAGGCACTCGTGCATGCTAGGGATTCAACCTGTAATTTCATTGGTAGAGGGAGTTCCTCTTCTACCAGTGCAGGTCAGCATCTTTTTTGCAATTTAGAAGTCTTGCAGAGTTGCTTAAAGCACTGAAAGATTAAGTGATGTGGCCAGAATTATACAACTTGTTTGTGTCTGAGGTGAGACTTGAACTCAGGGCTTCCTGATTTTGAGGCCAGCCCTCTATGCTACAGCCTTCACTGCAGATGTGCAGTGAATTGGGCGTTAAATTGAACTTAAGGAAAAGAGCAGACTGGATTGCCTTTGGAGAACTGCAAGCTTTTTTTTTTTTTCTCTTTTAAATATTTTTTCCAATTACATGTAAAAATGATTTTTAACATTTGTTTTTTAAAATTTTGAGTTCCAAATTCTCTCCCTCCCCTTTGCCCTCATTGAGAAGACAAGCAATTTGATATGTTTTGCAGATATAGTCATACAAAACATTTCCATATTAATCATGTTGTGGAAGAAAACACAGATAAGAAAAAAGTTTTTAAAAAAAGTATGCTTCAATCTGTATTCAGATTCCATCAGTTCTTTTTCTGCAAGTGGATAAGCATTTTGCATCATAAGTCCTTAGAATTGTCTTAGATATTGCTGAGAATATCTGAATCATTCACAGTTGATCATCATACCATATTGATATTACTGTATTCACTGTTTTCCTGGTTGTACTTACTTCACTTTGTATCCGTTCATGTAAGTCTTTCCTGATTTTTCTGAAAGCAGTGTGCTTGTGAATTTCTTATAGCGCAATAGTATTCCTTTCCATTCATATACCACAACTTGTTCAGCTATTTCCTAGTGGATGGGCATCCACTCAATTTCCAATTCTTTGCCACCACAAAAAGAGCTGCTATAAATATTTTTTTACATATAGGTCCTTTTTCTTTCATCTCTTTGGGATACAGACCTAGTAGTGGTATTGGCTGAGTCAAAGGGTATGCACAGTTGGGCATAGTTCCAAATAGTTCTTCCGAATGGTTGGATCAGTTTGAAACTCCACCAACAGTGCATTAGTGTCCCAGTTTTCCCACATCATCTCCAATATTTGTCATTTTCCTTTCCTGTCTCATTAGCCAATCTGATGGGTGTGAGGTGGTACCTCAAAAGTTGTTTTAATTTTTATTTCCCTAATCAGCAGTGATTTAGAGCATTTTTTCATATGACTAGATAGCTTCAATTTCTTTGCTTGAAAATTGCCTGTTCATATTCTTTGACCATTTATCAATTATGGAATGACTTGTATTCTTACAAATTTGATTCAGTTGTGTGTGTGTATATATATATATATATATATATATATATATATATATATATATATATATATATATATATATATGAAAAATGAACCCTTTATTAGAGGAACTTACTGTAATTTTTTTCTCCCACTTTTCTCCTTTCCTTCTAATCTTGGCTGCGTTGGTTTTGTTTGTGCAAAAAAACCTTGTTAATTTAATGTAATCAAATTTACCCATTTTCCATCCCAACCCCTGAGACTTTGAATGCTATATATCATATATGCTTAGTATTGATATTACTGCATTGTCTGTAGTACCTTTTAGGAAAATGTAGTTTCTCTGCTTGTCTCTTTTAATTAAATCTATTTTTGCTTTTATCTGAGATCATGATTGCGACCTCTGGTTTTTTTCCCACTTCAGCTGAAGCATAATAGATTTTACTCCAGTCCCTTACCTTTATTCTGTGTATGTCTCTCAGCTTCAAGTGTGTTTCTTGTAAACAGCATATTATAGGATTCTGGTTTTAAATACATTCTGCTGTCTGCTTTCATTTTAGGGGTGAGTGCATCTCATTCACATTCGCAATTATGATTACTGTGTATTTCTCTCCATCCTACTTTTCCCCAGTTAATCCTTTTCTGTCTTCTTTCATCATGTCCTTCCTCAAACATGCTTTGCTTTTGACCACTGCCTCCCCAATCCACCTTCCCTTCTATAGTTTTCCCTCCTTTTTTATATTCCTCTTGCTTTCTTCTTCCCTGTTAAGATAGATTTGTATACCCAAACTGAGAGTGTATGTTATTCCTTCTTTGAACCAGTTCCAGTGAGAGTAAGGTTCAAGTATTGCCCACAACCCCTCCAGCTTCCCCTGTTGTAAAGTTCTTTTGCACCTTTTTAAGTGAGATAATTTATGCCCTTGAATCTCTTAACAGAAATAGAGACATTTGGAAGAGGGTCAAGTTTGTAGGGGAAAGATAATGATCTGTTGTAGACTTTTGAGATTCAGATGCCAATAGGATGTCCTGTTCAAAATGTTTGATAGGCAGTTAACATTCTAACATTCCATCTGATCAATTTTGTTTGCTTTGAATTCTCTGTATTTATTTCCTGTTTATACTGTCTTGCCATCTGTGTTAGAAATGCAGTTTTCATGTCATCAACGTAATGTATAAAGCATTAAAAACTTTTTTTCCTTCTCTTCCCCTTAGATAAGGATCCCTTCCTCTCCTAACCTAGGGACTATGTGATAGGAACTGGGTCTGTAATTTTATTGGTATAGGGAGCTCCCTGTGAGGAACTTCTTCTCCCAATGCAGATAGGTACTTTCTCTGTAATTTTTGTAGCCTTGGATACTTGCTAAAGTTCTTATTATGTGCCAGGTATTGTGCTAAGCACTGGTGATACAAGAAAGGCAAAAATTGTGCCTTCTTTCGGGGAGTTCACAGTCTAATGAGGAAGATAACATGCAAAAAAGTTTTACAAACAAGATAAGTTGAAGACTATCAAAAGACAGAGCATACTAGCACTCAAGGGGATCAGGAAATGTCTGTTGTAGAAAGTAGGATTTTATTTGAGCCTTGAAGGCTGCCAGCAAATGTAAGGGGTGGAGGTGAGGAAGCAAAGAACTCCAGGAATGGGGGTACAACCAGGGGAAAATGCCTGGATTTTGGAGATGGAATGTGTTGTGTAAGAAATAACAGGGAAACCAGAGTCAGAAGATGGTAGAGTTTGTAGCAAAGAATAAGGTATAATATGATTGGAAAAGTAGGAAAAGACCAGGTTATAATGAATGTTAAAAAACGAATCAGAATTTTGATACTGATATTTGATCCTGAAGGTAATACGGAGTCAGTGGACTTTACTGAAATAGCGAGTACGTGTTTAGAGACAGGACTTCAACTTAGGTCGTCCAACCAACTTTCTATCTGCTACATCACCCTGCCTGCCTCTCTTATTTTACCTTTTTAATACATTGTAAATGCTTTGTCAATTTTTAAACAATTCATTTCCAAACGAGACTAATTCTCAAAAGTGTAAAAATGTATCACAGGTTTCTATATTCATGATATCACTTGCCTTTCTGATTACTTTTTCACTTGACAAAATGAAAAACATTAGATTTTAATAACAAAATGTGCCTTTTTAGGCTGTACCCTGCTTTTTCACCATTTAGCTATTTATTGTCTAATGTTCATACTGCCTTTTAAAAAAAGTATTTAATTTCCTTCCACACTTAACCAAGAGGGGGTGCTAAATGATCAAAGTCAGATTATTTTTGGGGGGTTATTATACCAATTTTAACTCATAATTGTATACCATTTTGCAAACTGTGTCAGTCTTCAGTAGGTAGAAGTTCAATATTTTGATGTTTCTAAATATGTACTTTTCATAGCATTTGATTTTTAGAAAGATAATTACTCTTATTATGACATCTATATTTTGTGACATAGTATCCTTCCATCTTTTTTTTTTTAGTTTTTATACTTATAATAATTTGTTGCTATGACAGTAGTTTTACTTCTTTCCATTTCATTTGTCATCTTTTTAAATCTTCCCTCTGCTTCTTCTCCTTTAGCATCTGGCATATTGTTACTCTAGTCTACTCATGCTTCTTCCCAAAGTTACCTTCATTTTTTTCCCTAAAATCTTTCACCTTCTCGAGTATTTTCCCATCTCTATGACTGGCAAAGAAGTTTTTTAGTTATTTGTCTTAAATGAGGGTCTTGATCTTGTAGGTTCCCCACCCCCAATCTAGAACTATGCAGGTACTCAGAGTTCATCTATTCCCATTCTCATTTTACAGACACTGAGGAAGGTTAAGTAAGTAAGAGCCAGAGTTGGGCTTTGAACCAGATCTCTTAATTCCAGAGTTCTTTTCAGTTCCAGTGTTCTTTCCACTGTCCCATGCTGTTAGGATAAAGTACAAGTTAGATGGCTACTAGTTTAATCATATCTGTCAAACATTATAATCTCTTTCCCAGGCAACATTTAGAATTAATTGTAAATCTGAATAAAAGAAAATAGAGCTGCATTTATCCATAATTGCTAAAAACTGATTTCCCCAAGGTTTACACTAAATTTTCTTTAAAATATTTGTTGGATTTTGTCTCTCATCTGTGCCATTTACAATATGGCAAAATGATTGACTGAAATATTCAGGGAATCAGATATTTATATTTGTTTCTGCCTTATTATAGTACACCAAACATAAGTTAAACTTTCATTCAGGATCTCAGGTGCCTCAAAGTTGTCATTATGAATGTCAGTAATTATATAAGACTCTTTTTCCCTAAAAAATGCATACATGTTTATATATACATATACACACACACACACATATATATACTTATACGTAAATGTGTATGTATACACAGATATGTTATTCTTTCCTGAGATTTTATTTTGTCTGTTGTAGTCATTTCTAGACGTTATTCTTCCCTTGATACACATCTATCTCCTTTGCTTCAAAACGAGCTCTCCCATTTAACAAAGAAAAGCACTTAAGAAAAAAATCCATGGATGAGCTGCTATAAATATTTTTGCATGTATAGAACCTTTCCTTCTTTCTTTGATCCCTTTAAGTTTTAGAAATAGTAGTGATATCACTGAATCAAAGGAAACCCCACAGCTTATTGGCTTTTGGAGCATTGTTCCAAGTTGTATTCTGGAATGACATAGCTCCATCAGTCTATGCCTGTTTTCTCCCAGCCCCTCCAACAATTGCCATTTTTAAAAATCAACCTGGACAATCTGGTAGGTGTGAGATGGAACCATAGGCTTGCCTTAATTTGCATTTCTCTAATTATTATTAATTTAGAGTATATTTTCATATGGCTACAGTTAACTTGGGTTTATTCCCTCAAGAACTACCTGTTTAAATCCTTTGAACATTTATCAATTAGAGAATAACTGTAAAATTGAAAATTGATAACCCACTTTATTTTGTGTTATTTATTGAAAATTATTTCTAATCTCTGGAATCCATATTTATGGATCAGATTTAGATTTGATTGTATAGGCCCTAATAGTAGAGTTTGTAAGAGTTTAACTTCCTTATTGCTATGGCCTACAGCCTGGACTCATCCTATCTCACCCCAAATGGGAAGAGAGGGAAAAGGGAAGATGAGTCTTCATGGTCAAAATTTTGCCTAGCACTGGACTACTCTGTTGTAAGGTGATGCTTGACATGGGATGGTCCAGAGGATGTAAGTCAACTCTTGTTTTCCCCATTGTCATGGGTCCTGGAGACCTTCTCTTGTGAGTCAGGCCAAATTTAAGCCCACCCTTTAGCTTTGCTATAGGCCAATGACAGTGTTAGTTTAGTTGTTTTTGGTACTCCATATAACTTGCTATCTTTTTACTATATAAAAAAAGCTCCTCTGACTGTCGGGGTGCATACTTGGCTATTATAGTGGCCATGGATACCATTTATTAGCAGTTGTTAGCCTTTCTAATAAATTGGTCATGCTCAGAACTTTGTGACTCAGTTTCTCTTTATTGCATATTTTTATCACTGCATAGCTCATGCTTATAAATTCAAATGAGTATATATGTGTGTGTCTATATATGTGGATCTTTAATAAACTTTGTTTTTGACTGAAAGAAGACTTGGGTTGAATTCATTTGGATAGGACCTATGGGTTGCCATTTCGGGGTTCCAACACCTCATCATTAATAACATTCATCATTCCTTGTAGTACGTAATACTCCATTACATTCATGTATCATAATTTGTTTATCTGCTTCCCAATCAGCGGGCATCTACTTTGATTTCAATTCTTTGCTGACATGATATGATTATTTTTTAATTAAAGGGGCTTTCCCTTGACTCACTTCTTAAAGAGTCACTGAATGAGTGTTACCTCACTCAAAGTGAGAACCTGAAAAGACCTTAGCCAAAAGGGGCTCCCACTTCATCCTGGGCCATCTCTGCTCATCTTGAGGAATATCTGACCACTGGAATCAGATAGAAAGTGAGGTTGGTGACCTTGCACAGCCCTCCTTCACTCAAATCAAAGTCGATTGCAAGTCATGTAATCATCTCCCTGATGTCATGGTCCTCTTTGAGAATGAAGGACAATACAGAACACAAAACAACAACAAATTTTTCCTCACGCTTTTTTCCCTATCCCTTCTCACTTCTCTGCTTTACTTCTACCCACTATTTTGACTCCCTATTCCTTAACCTACCCACTCCTCTAAGAGTTTCTCCCTTATCCTCTCCCAACTCTATCCCCTTGCCCTCGTATTTCTGAATTTGAAAGACTTTTATACCCTTCTAGATATACATATTGTTCCCTTTTTAACTCATTCCCAATGAGAATATTGTTCCAGAGCTACCTGCCCTCCCCCTACTAAATTCTTATGTATCAATTTTTCCTTTTTGCCTCATTTGTATGAGATAATTATTCCTTTTAGCACTCCCTGCACAGTTTTATTTTTTTAGTTTCACCCCATCCTGCTCATCTCAGGCCATGCCTTTCTTTCAAACTATATATATATATATATATATATATATATAATGGTGCTAATCATAAGAATACTGCTATATTTTCACACATGCAAAGTAAACAATGTGGCCTTACTGAGTTCCTTATAATTGGTCTTTAATGTTTACCTTTTATTTCTCTTGGATCTTGTACATTGAATTTTCCCTTACGGTCTGGGGCTTTTGTTACAAAAACCTGAAAGTCTTTGAGTTTGTTAAGTGTCCTTTTTTATTGTCCTTTATTATTATTCAGAATTATACTTAACTTTGCTGAATAACTTACCCTAGGTTGTAATCCCAGCTCTTTTGCTCTGTGAAATACAGTATTCCATGGCCTGTGGTCCTTCAACATAGTAGCTACTAGGTCTTGTGTAATCCTTATTGTAGTTCCATGATATTTAAACTATGGGGTTTTTTTTTCTTGTTGCTTCCAATATTTTCTTCTTAACCTGGTAACTTTGAAACTTGGGTATGCTGTTCCTGTAAGTTTTCCTCCTGGAATCTGTTTCAGGTGTTGATCCAGTGAATTATTTCTATTTCTTCTTTGCCTTCTTGTTCTAGAACTTGAGGGTAATTTTTCTTGATAATTTCTTGTAATATTGTGTACTCTTTTTTTTATGTTTATTTACTTTTAATTTTGAACATTCATTTCCACAAAATGAGTTCCAAATTTTCTCCCCATCTCTTACCTCCTTTCACCCCAAAATGCTGTGCATTCTCATTACCCTTCCCCCGATCTGCCCTTACTTCTGTCATACCCACCCCACTCCCCCTTCCCTTATCCTCATCTTCTCTCTTTTATTGTAGGGCAAGATAGATTTCTATACCCCATTACCTGTATTTCTTATTTCCTGGTTGTATTCAAAAACAGTTCTCAACATTCCTTCCCAAGACTTTGAGTTCCAACTTCTCTCCCTTCCTTCCTCCCCACCCATCCCCACTGAGAAGGTAAACAATTCAATATAGGCTATATATGTATACTTTTGCAAAAGACTTCCATAATAGTCATGTTGTATAAGACTAATTATATTTCCTTCCGTCCTATCCTGCCCCCCATTTATTCTATTCTCCCTTTTGACATTGTCCCTCCTCAAAAGTATTTACTTCTAATTACAATACTTGAATTATTTTTTTCTGGCTGCTTGCAATATTTTCTCCTTGACCTGGGAACTCTGGAATTTGGGTACAATATTCCTAGGAGTTTTTCTTTTCAGATTCTTTTCAGGAGGTGATTGGTGAATTCTTTCAATATTTATTTTACCATCTGGTTCTAGAATGTCAGGGCAGTTTTCCTTAATAATTTCATGAAACATGATGTCTAGGCTCTTTTCTTGATCATGACTTTCAAGTAGTCCCATAATTTTTAAATTGTCTCTCATGGATCTATTTTCCAGGTCAATTATTTTTCCAGTGAGATATTTCACATTGTCTTCTGTTTTTTCATTCTTTTGGTTTTGCTTTGTAATTTCTTGGTTTCTCACAAAGTCACTAACCTCCATCTGCTCCATTCTAATTTTTGAAGAACTATTTTCTTCAGTGAGCTTTTGAATCTCCTTTTCCATTTGACTAATTCTGCTTTTTAAAGCATTCTTCTCCTCATTGGCTTTTTAGACCTCTTTTGCCAATTAAGTCAGCCTATTTTTCAAGGTGTTGTTTTCTTCAGCATTTTTTGGGGTCTCCTTTAGCAAGCTGTTGACTCACTTTTTATGATTTTATTGCATTGCTGTCATTTGTCTTCCCAATTTTTCCTCCACCTCTCTTACTTGATTTTCAAAATCCTTTTGGAGTTCTTCCATGGCCTGAGATCATTGCATATTTCTTTTGGAAGTTTTGGATGCAGAAACCTTGACTTTGATGTCTTCCTCTGATGGTATGTATTGTTCTTCTTCATCTGAAAGTATGGAAGAAAATACCTGCTCACCAAGAAAGTAACCTTCTATTGTCTTATTCTGTTTCCCTTTTGGGGGCATTTTGCCAGCCAGTTACTGGACTTTTGAGTCCTTTGAGAAGAGGAGGGTATATTCTAGGGACCTGTAAGTTCTCAGTTCTTCCAAGATGGCACAGTCAAGGGAGAGGAGTTTACTCCTCTCCCTGGCCTGTGCTCTGGTCTGGTCCCCCAGCTCCACCACCAGCACTTTTCCTCAACCCAGGCCCCCCACTCAGGGCTGAGATCCTGATCAGCTACTCAATTCCCCCAGGGGCTTCAAGCCAAGGGTTCTAAAAATGGATGCTGCCACTGCAATGGCTATTGCTGGCGGGCCCAGAACCTATTCCCTTCTCCCCCGGGTGAAAGAGCTTTCTCACTGACCTTTGTAGTTGCCTTTGGTGTTTGTGGATTGAGCAATCTGGGAACCACATTTGCTGCTGGGGATTCCACCTCCTGAAGCCTGTTCTGGTCCTGTTCCTGTCACGTGGTGGCCAAGGCTGGACAGCACTCTTCTCTGAGACTGGTACAATAGAGCTTTTCTGCCCAGAATGTAGAAGTCAGGTTCCCTCTTCACAATAGCCTCTAGCTCCACTAAGCCAGGGCTTAGCTCCTCCTCATCCCAGGGCTGCTACCCTGGGCTGCGATCCACATCAGAGGCACAATTCCCCCTGGGGCTTTAGGCGAAGGATTCCTGAAATGGATGCTGTGCTGCAGCCACTGCTGCCACCCCGGGGTCTACGGGCCAGACTGCATTCCCTTCTCATGCAGGTGAAAGTGCTTTCTCACTGATCTTCACAGCTGTCTTTGGTGTTTGTAGGTTGAGTAATCTGGGAACCTCAGCTGCTACCAGGGATTCCACCCGAGACCTGCTCATGCCACATGGTCAAGGCTGGGGGGCACTCTGCTCCGCACCCTGTGTGATTCCTGTCCACCTTCCAGGCTATCTTGGGCTGGAAATCTCTTTCACGCTGTCATTTAGTGGTTTCTGCTGCTCTAGAATTTGTTTAGGGTCATTTTTTACAGCTGTTTTATGGACTTTGGGAGGAAAGGTACGGCATGTCCATCTTTCTACTCAGCCATCTTGGCTCCGCCCCCCCATGTATTCAGGTAGTCTGACAATTCTTATATTATTTCTTGTCAGTCTCTTTTCCAGGTTAGTTGTTTTTCTGTTGTTTCACTTTTTCTTCTATGTTTTCATTCTTTTTTTGTTTGTTTGTTTTATGATTTTTTTGGTGTCTTAAAATGTCATTAGCTTGCCCTTGCTCAATTCTAGTTTTCAAGGAATTATCTTTCTTAAGTTTTTTGATTTCCTATTTCTAGTTGGTTGACTTTCTTTTCATAATTTTTTTGATTTTTCTCAATTGTTCTTTTTTTTCTAATTTTTCCTTGATCTCTCTTATTTAATTTTTAAAATCCTTTTTAAGTTCTTTCAAGAAGTCTTTTTGTGCTTGGGACTGTTTGATGTTCCTTACTGGAAAAGGAGTGACTTTAAAACTACATTATCTTCAGACTATGAATCCAGATCTTCTCTATCCCTGTAGTTACTATCTGTGGTTGGGTTCTTTTTCCTTTGCTTACTCATTTTTATTTATTTTTTGTTTCATTTTGTTTTTATCAGCTATTAGTGTAATAAAATTGTATTCTCTTGATATATCTTTCTCTTCCTGCTAGAATTTAATACAGAACATACAGAAATGGGGATGGCTTTCGTGCATTTATTTTATACTCAGCAACTTTTGTGGAAGTTGTAAATTGTTTTGATTGGTTATTTAATTGACGTTCTGGTATTCTCCAAGTAAGCCATCATGTCATCTGCAAAATGTGGTAGGTTTTGGTTTTTTTTTTTGGCTTATGCTTATTTCTTCAGTTTCTTTTTATTGTCTTATTGCTATGACTAGCATTTTTAGAATAATATTGAATAGAAGTGGTGATAATAGACATCCCTGCTTTACCCTGGATCTTACTGGAAGAACTTCTAACATCCCCATTAGAGATAATGTTTGCTCTTAGTTTTAGATACATCCTATTTATCATTTAAAGGGAAATTCCACTTATTTCTTTCCTTTCTAGCATTTTTTAACAGGAATAGTTATTGTATTTTGTAAGAAGCTTTTCTTTTTTCCCCAAATTTATTAATTTATTTGTTTTCAGTTTTCAACTTTCACTTCTATAAGTTTTAAATTTTCTCCCCCCTCCCTTCCCAAGATGGCATGCAATCTTATATGGGCTCTATACATACATTCCTATTAAACACATTTTCTCATTGGTCATGTTGCATAGAAGAATTAAAACGAATGGGAGAAATCATAAAACAAACCAAAACATGATACAAAAAGAAAATGATCTGCTTCATTCTGTGATCCAATTCCATAGTTCTTTCCCTGGATGTGGAAGGCATTTTGCCTTAGAAGACCATTGGAAATTATTTAAGTCCTTGCATTGCAATGAAGTTCCAAGTCAACCAGAAAAAATCGTCAAACACTGTGGTCGTTGCTGTGCACCAAGTTCTCCTGGTTCTGCTCCTTTCACTCAGCATCAGATCATATAAGTCTTTCCAGGCCTCTTTGAAATCTTCCTGTTCATCTTTTCTTATAGCACAATAGTATTCCATTACATTCATATGCCAAAATTTATTCAGCCATTCCCCAATTGATGGACATCCCCTTGATTTCCAGTTTTTGGCCACCGCAAAGAGAGCTGATATAAATATTTTTGTATATGTGGGACCCTTTCCCATTTTTATAATCTCTTGGGATTATAGTCCTAGAAGCAGTATTGCTGGGTCAGAATCCTGCACGTTTTTGTAGCCCTTTGGGCATAGTTCCAAATTGTTCTCCAGAATGGTTGGATCAGCTTAATGAACTAATGTTCCAACTCACCCACATCTTCTCCAACATTTATCATCTTCCTGTTTTGTCATGTTAGCCAATCTGATAGGTGTAATGTGGTTTCTCAGAGTTGTTTTGATTTGCATCTCTCTAATCAACAGTGATTTAGAGCATTTTTTCATATGACTGTAGATCTTTAATTTCTTCTTCTGAAAACTGCCCGTTCATATCCTTTGACCATTTATGCATAGAAGAATTTTAGCAAATGGGAGAAACTGTGAGGAAAAAAACTTAACAAAAGAGAAAATAATGTGCTTTAAGAAGCTTTTTCTGCATGTCTTCAAATAGTTACATGATTTTTGCTAGTTCAGTTATGCTTTTAGTTTTCCTAATACTTAACCCATCTTTCATTCCTGGTATAAAACCAACTTGATATAATATATCTGATTTTTGTGATATATTGCTATGGTCTTCTTACTAATATTTTATTTAAAATTTTTTCATCAGTGTTTTCTTTTTCTGTTTTTACTCCTTGTGGGGGGGGGGAGCAGCAATATTGGTGTATCAGAAGAAATTTGTTAGGATTTCTTCTTTACCTACTTTAAAAAAAAAACCAGTTTATATGGTATTGGAATTAATTTTTCTTTAAATATTTGGTAGAACTCATTTATACATCCATCTGGTCCTGCAGTAGGATTTTTTAGGAAGTTCATTTATGACTTGTTTAATTTCTTTTTCCAAAATAGGGTAATTTAAATATTCCAGTTCCTTTTCTATCAACCAGGAAATTTATTTATTTCTAAATATTCATCAGTTTCATTTAGCTTGTCAGTTTTATTGGGACATGATTAAGAAATAACATTCCTAAAAATTACTTTTGTTTCACTTTATTGGTTGTGAATTTACCTTTTTCTTTTTTTATACTTGTAATTTTGGTTTTCTTTCTTTTTCTTAATCAAATTAGCTAGTGGCTTATCTATTTCATCGAGTTTTTTCTCAAAAAATTGCTTATTTTATTCAGTATTTGTTTAGTTTTTTTTAAAAAATATTGTTCATCTCTTCTGTGATTGTCAGGATTTCTATTTTCTTGTTTAATTGGGAGATCTTTTGTTATTGGATGAAATGTGTTCTCTTGTATCCAACTCTTGTGTATTTTCTTTCCTCCATTTCAGATCAGAGTCAGATGTAAATGTCATCCATTCCCCCACTATTGTTCCCTTCTTGTTGAATAAACCCTTCTTTATGCACTCTATTTATATGAGGTATCTTTCTCCATTCTGCCTTTCCCTTCTCTCTAATCCAATCAACAAAGATTGGAGTCTCCCACTGTGTTCTTCTTCCCCACTCTTTCCATTCTTCTTTTCAGGTCATACAAACACAACAGAATTACTCCTAGGCCCTCTATCTAATTAGACTCCCTCTATGACCCCTGGTGATGATAATCATCTCTTCATATAAAAATGTAACTTTAACCTTGTTTATTCCTTTATGATTTCATCTTGAATACTAGAAAGTCTTGTTTTGTTAAATGTGCATTTTCCTCCCTATAGGATTATAATTTTTTTGCTGGTTAGATTTTTCGTGATTGTAAGCCTATTAGGAGTGGGGAACCTGCTGCCTAGGCCACATGTGGCCTTCTGGGTTCTTGGGTGCAGCTTTTTGACTGAATTCAAGTTTTCGAGAACAAATTCTTTTATTAAGGGGATTTGTACTGTGAAGTCTGGATTCAGTCAAAGGGCCACTTGAGGACCTAGAGGTCCACATATGGCCTGGAGGTCACAGTTTCCTCCTCCTTGGCCTAGATGTTTTGACTTTTAGAATGTCATCAGAAGTTCTCTACTTCTTTTTTGTAATGACTGCTACATCTTGTGTGATCCTATTTGTGGCTCCTTGTTGCTTTAATTTTTTTCTGACTGCTTAACAAAATTTTTTCCTTCACCTGGAAATTTTGGATTTGGATTGTAATATTCCTGGAAGTTTTCGTTTTGGGGATTTCTTTCAGAAGGTGGCTGCTGGATTCTTTCAGTTATTACTTTGCACTTCGGTTCTAAGATGCTTGGTCAGTTTTCTTTTATGGGTTCTTATATTGTTTAGGTTGAAATTTTTGATGTTGATGACTTTTGGCTAGTTCAGTGGTTCTTAAATTATCCCTTCTCAATCTGTTTTCCAGGTCATTTGTTTTTCCTGTGAGATATTTCATATATTCTAATTTCTTTTGACCTTTTGGCTTTGTTTTATTATATCTTGATTTCTCATGGAGTTATTAGCTTCCACTTGGCCAGTTCTAATTTTCAAGGAATTATTTTTTTCTGTAGAGGATTATACCTTTTAATTCTTTTTTCATATCTTTCTTCCCTTGATTTGCCTTGCCAATTTTCTCTACTGCTTAGTTATCTTTTTAAAAACATTTTTAGCTACTTCTTTAACTTCTTGTAATTCTTATTGGACTTGTGTTCCAACTGCATTTTACTTTGAGGCTTTGCTTGTAGATATTTTTGAGTTATTCTCTTATTTGTGTCTTAAGTTTCCTTTTCATCATAATAGTTCATTAAGTGGTCAGGTTCTTTCTTCATTTGCTCATTCTTCTAGCCTATTTCTTGATTTTGGACTTTGTGTTAATGTCTCTGTACACTTCTGTTGAGGGAAAAAGGATGGGGATGGTACATCTGAACTGAGCTTTTGTCTTGATGTGCTCTTCTGCTGTGTCCACAGCTCTGGCTGTGGTTCTGTAAGCTTTCAGTGCTTCTGAAGTGGTATGATCCAGGGAGAGGTCTGTTCACTGCTCTCCTAATCTGACATCTACAAGTTCCTGCCCCAGGCTTGTATCTGGTTGGGAGTTTCAGCAGACTGATGCTGACTCAGTCACTCTTATCCTTCTGTAAGATGTTGAGTTCAGAGTATCTGGACTGCTGGCACCCTTTTATCTGGGGTGCTGTGCTCTACTCCAGAGATCAGAGGCACACAGCTACCATTTCCTTTTCAGAACTTGTTCCTAGGGCAGAAGTTTACAACCACTCCTCTCTTCCCTGGATCTTCTACCCAGCACTGGGTGATGGATATGAGACCATGGGTGGTCTCAGCTCTCTTTCAACCCCAGTATGTCGGAGTGCTTGCTACCACTACTGTCTTTTCTGGCCAGACCCCTACCGTATTGTATGCAGAAATCTCTGTCTTCCTAAGCCACTCTGAACTGGAAAAAAATGACTCACTGTGCAAGGGGGTGGGTGCGTGGAGAAGGGCTGAACTCTAATACTTCCTCCCTCTCTCTGTGCCATCTTGGCTCCCTCTCTTCTAATTTGTGCTGTGTTTGGATTGATTTGTACAAAACCTTATTTTATGTGATCAAATTTATACATTTTATCTTCTGAGAGCCTCCCTGACATTTGTTTGGTTGTGAACTTTTTCTGTATCCATAATGTCAAAAGTATTATATTTTTTGATTCTCTAGTTTACTTATGATATAACCTTTTCCAGCTGTCATGCATCCATTTGAAGCTGATGTTGATATTTGTTGTGAGATGTTAGCATGTGTCTAATTTGTCAGCCTCATTTCAGGTGTTTTTAGTTTTTGTTAGTAAGCTTGAGGTCTTTGCATTGATCCAAGATTATGCAATTGCTTGTTTGCTTCTGTATATTGTGTATTTTTTCCTCTGACTGACCTCTCTCTTCTAATGAGTACCAAATACCAGATAGTTCTGATGATCTGATACGATAAGGCCTGCTGCCTTCTCACTTTAAAAAAAAAATTATCTTTCCAATTCATTGTCAACCCACTTTCATTAAACAATCTCTTCCTCTGAGATTCATACTCTCCAAATGTTACTGAATTTGGATCCTGTTGGCTTATTTTGGTTTTATTGGTTAACTTCTTGATTTTTTAAAATGTGTATTCAGCTCATTGATTTTCTGCTTTACTATTTTCTTAATGAATGTTTGTAAGGATATGATTTTTCATTTTTCCGATTACTATTTTAGCTGCATCCCAGAAATTTTGGTATATTGTTTCATTGTTATCATTTTCTTGTTCTTTGACTCATTTGTTATTTAGAATTTCATAATTAAATCTCCATTTCTATCTGTATTGTTTGTGGTCACTAAGCCAATTTCTATTTTTATTGCATTATGTTCCATAAAGGATATATTGACTGTTTCTATCTTTTTACATTTGTTTTTAATATCTCTGTGCCCTAGTGCATGGTCAGTTTTTTGTAAAAGTTTCATTCTCTTTTTCATTTTCTACTAGGTGCAGTGGTCTTGCATTATTCAAATTTCTCTTCCTTTATATTTGTAAAGCTTTCTTCTGATAATGTGTAAAACATGTTGTTTCTGAATTAAATTGTTAAAATCAGCCACTATGTGTCTTGGAGTTTTCAGCCTTGAGTTTTTTCTTTTTCTTTTTTTTTTTTTTTTGACAGAACCAGAGTATTTATTCAGACACCAGAAAGCCAAATCCATCATAGCAACCAAGAAGTCTATACACTATTATCCAGCCTTCCTGCAAACACTCACAGTCTCAGCTGCCCACTTCCTCTGACCTTTCCAGCTCTCACTGGTCTGACCAGTTTTCTTCTCAGCTCTGCTCCAGCTCCACCTCTTCCTGTTTTATCCTTCCTGCTCCACCCATTCCTATTCCACCCATTGGCAGACTCATGTGACTCAGGCTTCTATGTGACCCAAGCAGGTTACATGGTTGAGTTTTTTTTGGAGAGGTTTTTTAAACATTTTCTGTGTTCAGAAGTTCTGAGCAATTCTTTTTTGTTTTCCGTGTTATAGTGTTAAGGGGTTTTGTCCTGTCATGTTCTTCTGAGAGACTTAATAGCCTTAAGTTGTTACATTGCATCCTGTCTTCAAGATGATTAAGCTTTGCATGCATAGGGAAAATAATTTCTTTTAATGTCATTGTTTTTTGCTTTCTTTTCCAGATTTCCCTTCATTTCTATTTACATTCCCAATCTATTGTTCTCCCTTTGGTTCCTTCTGTGAGACCATTGCAAATTCCAATTTTTCTGCTCTGCCCACTATTTTCACTGTATAGACTATATATTTTGCTCTCTTTATTCTCATTTTCTTTTGAACCTCTTTGGAACAGTATATTGTGATTCCATGTTCTCATTCCAAAGCGTCCTCTATCTCATCAAATGCTGAATCATTTTCCTTTATTTTGTGGTATTTATCAATAAATGCTTGAACTCACTTACTAGCCCTGAAGGCTATATTTCCTCCCATTTTTAATATTTTCCCTGTTGATTTTCTTCTTTCTGAGATCTTTAGTAATTATAGTTCCTCCTAACCCCAATTTCCCCTATTGTTCTCTTTCCCCTCTGGTGGTGCTTTTCTTGGTGGCCAGATCTTCAGATGTTTCCACCTCCTTCCTTGCTGGACAATTTATGTTTCATTGGCCCAGGTTTCTATTCTCAAGTGAATTTCAGGTGGACAGAACTGATCCCAGCTGGATGCCATGGTTTTTTTCCTCAAACCTAGTGGAGTGCTATGCAGCGCTTCTGGAGGAAGTATCCTGTCCTGGTGTCTTATCCCATTCCTTCTGTTCTTCAGTTGTCTGTCCTAGCACTGGCGATTCAGAGCTCTGCAGCACTGATGTTATAGGGTTGTCTTCTGTAGCTCTGGCTATATGTCATGACCCCCAGCCAGCTTTTGTTCCTGGAGGGCTGCCATAGCACTGACTGGTTTTTGCTGCCTGAGCCAACTTCTTTAGCCTAGAGCCAGGGCCTTCACAAAGCACTGCAAGGGGTTGGGGGGAAGGGTGGTATTGGGATTTGTTGTAAGCCAGTGTTTTGGGTTCTTGGGTCTGCTAGCGTAGCCTGGATGCTGGTGGCATTGGAGTTAAGGGAAGTGCTAAGTAAACTCAGCATCAGTAAATGCCATTTCACTTTTTTAAACCTTCTAGGTTCCCCAGATTATGGAGATAGCTGAAGTTGCTTTATCTTTGGTGCAGGATTTCTATTTTGGAGAAGTTTAAGAGGAAATGTCTAATCCTCCATCTTTTTGTTCACATAACCCCATAGTCACAGACGTGTTCTATGTTCATGAACTTTAAAATTCCTTTATCTAATCATAATATTTTTCTCATTCCGTAGTTCTCTATGCCATTCAGTCCCTCCCCCTGTTACTTCATTGTAATTGTGAGCCTCCATTTCCTCCCACCCTTCAGTTCCATTGCAGATTATCACTTCTGCATTGGCTGAACTCTCCTTCCTTCTCTGTCTTGATTGTCACCCTTGCCCTTTTGTCCTATTGCTATTCATGCCCAGCCCACATGCTGCTGAATGGAACTAGAGGACATCATGAAACTGCTGACTGGGCCACCAGCTGGATCCTCACTTCAACAAGGCAAACATTCTATACCTCTGGAATCTATTTAGTTTCCCATTGTCCACAATGGGTGTTCCAAAACCTAAATTCCATGCTCCTCCCAAGCCTTCCTTTATAGAGAGTAGAAACTGCAGTTTTCTCTTCTACATCACAGGGGTTAGGAGTACAGGGTGCCTGTGATCTGGAAAATCTATGTAAAATTTTTTGGCCCTCCCTTAGTACCAGAGAAAAAGTGTGAATCATTTTGATATTAAACAATAAAACATGTTGATGCTATACAATACTATGCATATGATTTTATGCATTTCTGAGTTTCTAAACTTTTTCTGTTGTCTGCTGGCCTTTCAATGGTGTCTGCAGCTTCCTCAAAGCTCCCCAAAAATTGCCATTTAATTTCTTATGCTGACCTATGATATAGCAAAACCACAGTGGAAAAAGTTGCAATGTGGAAGGGATAACTGTGTATTCTCAGAACAGACTCCATTTTGCATGTGCTGCCCTGCGTGGTTTCAGCTTAAGGTATTATGCTAGGTGATATAAATACAAAATAAAAGGACATTTCTCATGTCCTAAATCATATGTCCCCCCATCGTTGTAGCCATTTTATTTCCCATTTACCTGGTAATCTCCTCTCTGTTTCTCTTCCCTCCTACTTTTTTGGGTGCCTCTTGTCCCCAGAAGCTCCAGTTTTCCTTCTCTTGAGGTATCATGTTTTCCATGGAAGCACACTTTCTCAGAGGAAATGGTTTACCTGTGGATAGCTTCCCTCCAGACTAAACCCGTTGTATATTCCCTATCTCCCATTACTTACATATCTTCCACTATGGAAATTCTCTTCACTGGAACCCCTTGTCCTCATTTTTTAAAGATCTCCTTTTTGTTCCTGCTACATGATCAGCTTACTTCTTTTCCACTTTTACAAAATTTTAATACTGGCTTTGCTTTTACTTCTTGTATATCACTCATCATTGGAAAATATTGTAACCCATTCTTCCACTTCCTTGACCATCATCCACAAGTGTTCTACTTCATATTCTTAAACTCTTAAATTTCTTTATCTCATCACGGTATTGTATCATTCAATTTTTTCTCTTTGTCTTATAATCACCTATTCCTGTTCTTCATCCTTACTGTGACCTTCAATCTTTTCACCACACTTCTTTCCAGGACATCACCCTTGCAATGGCTACACTTTCCTCTCTACTCCATCTTGATCCTTTGTTGATCCAGGTCAACTCTACACCATCCTTTACTCTGAAGTTCTCTGTCATCTTTTTCTTTTATTGACTTCCCCTGCCGAATCGTGACCTTGGATCTCTTCCACTGTGCTCCTGAATGTGTTAACTGAATGAAGCTGGAGAAAATCACAAAACATAGCTGACTGATTCCTCTACAGATTTATGTTACATCATCTTAACTGAGCAACCATTCAGCAAGGCAGTCCTTTTCTGCCTCCCTAATTGATTCTCTATTCCACTTACCACAGTGGCCTTTCCAAACCATTTCATTCCTCTCTAAACCTGTCATAGCCCCTCCTTTCCCCACCTTCTCAACTGAGAACTGCAACTTCCTAGGGGGAAAAAACTGAGAAACTATTGAGACCATTTGCCAAGAGCTTCCTCTTTTTCCCTCCTCCTCATCTCACATTACTCAAATGCTTTTCCCCTCTATTTCCTTCTTCATCCCTGTCTCATTTAAAGAGGTGACCCTTCTCCTTGCCAAAATAAATCTTTTTACAGTTACAAAGTGATGCCATTCCATCCCATCTTCTTCAACAGACATTCCCCTCTATCATCTCCACTCTTTCATTAATTTTCCCTTCCTCTCTGCTGGCTGCTTACCTGCTCCCTAAAAACATACCCATATCTCTCTCATACTTAGAAAACTCTCATTTGACCCATCCCATTAGCTAGCTTCCTATATCTTTCCACTCTTTTCTGGTTAAACTCCTCAAGAAGACCATCTAAAATCCTTATCTCTTCTTCCTTTACTCCCACTCTCTTCTTGTTCTCGTGCCTCCATCTCTTGCCTCTCTCCAACCTCATCATTCAACCAAAACTAATCTCTCTAAAGTTGTTAATGATCTCTTAACTGTGAAGTCTAGTGGCCTGTTATCTGCTTTTATTCTTTTTGACCCCTCTGCAGACTTTGGCACTGTTAATTGCCTTGTTTTCCTGAACATGCTCCTTTCTTCAGATTTTTAAGAAACCGCTCATTCCTGGTTCTCCTTTTCCTGTCTGTTCTCTTCTCCTTTATTGGATCTTCATCCAGGTCATATGTGCTACCTGTGGGTGTCTTTTAAAACTATTGTCTGGGTTCTCCTGTCCTCTCTGTAAAATATTTCATTTGGTGATCTCAGCAGCTCACATGGATTCAATTAGCATCTCTGTGCATATGATTTTCAGATTTATTTATCCAGCCCTAACCTCTCTCCTGTCATCCATTCTTGAATCTCCACCTGCCTATTGCACATCTTGAACTGAATGTCCCATAGGCATCTTAAACTGAACGTGTCATGCTTCTTCCACATTCAAACTGTGTGACTGTGGGTTGGTCACAACGTCTCAGTGCCCCTAGCAGCTCTTTAATATAGCAAGTAACAAACAAGTTGCCAATGTGCATTGGTAGGAGGAGTTGCTACACTTAGAATTTCCTAGGTTGTTGAGTCTATTGGCTAAGCTAATGAACAAATTAATGCCCCCAAATTGGAGATATTTCAACTGCCAGTACTTTCAAAGTTATCTAATCATAGGAAAATAGAGCTAGACCTAAAAGGTATCTAACTTTTTAAATAAAATAACCAACTCAAGGTTCACTTTCCTGTGTAGCTAAGAAATAATTTAAACTAAATCTATCTTTGTAGAAAATATCATTTCTGAAATAGAACATTGAGTTAAATGAATAAATACTTTGAATGTTTTGTTGGGGAAAAAAAGCCCTATACTTTGTAGAATTCATTTAAATGTGTTTTCCTGATGATTTAAGTCTAACTTACCATTTGTGGAGTGCAAAATGACGATATTGAATAGTCCTGAAGGGTACAGATTTTTGATCCAGTCTGTTTTACAAAAAAAAAAAAATACCATTTATGTTGATTTCTGTTTTTAGTTGAATTCTTTAATAATTTAAGCCAAACCAGGAAGAGACAAAACAGAGAAAGAAAATTATAGACCAATTTCCCTAATGAATATAGATGCAAAAATTTTAAATAAGATTTTAGCAAAATGAATACAGCATCTTATCACGAGATTAATACATTATGATCAGGTAGGATTCATACCAGGACTACAGGGCTGGTTCAATATTAGGAAAACTATTAGCATTATCGATCACATCAACAACAAAGCTAACAAAAACCACATGATTATCTCAATAGATGCAGAAAAAGCTTTTGACAAAATACAACATCCATTCCTACTAAAAACATTGGAGAACGTAGGAATAAAGGGAACTTTCCATAAAATAATAAGCAGTATCTATCTAAAACCTTCAGCAAGCATTATATGCAATGGGCATAAGCTAGATGCATTCCCAATAAGATCAGGGGTGAAACAAGGTTGTCCATTATCACCACTATTATTCAATATGGTAATAGAAATGTTAGCTGTAGCAATTAGACAAGATAAAGATATTCAAGGAATAAGAATAGCCAAAGAAGAAACTAAGTTATCACTCTTTGCAGATGATATGATGATTTACCTAGAGAATCCCAGAGATTCAAGTAAAAAATTACTTGAATTAATAAACAACTTTGGCAAAGTTGCAGGTTACAAAATAAACCCACACAAATCTTCTGCGTTCCTATATATTAGCAACAAAGTCCAACAGCAAGAGATAGAAAGAGAAATCCCATTTAAAGCTAGGGTAGACAGTATAAAATACTTAGGAGTCTACCTGCCAAAACAAACCCAGGGATTATATGAACACAATTACAAGACACTTTTTGCACAAATAAAGTCAGATTTAAGTAAGTGGAAAAACATTAGTTGCTCATGGGTAGGCCGTGCTAATATAATAAAAATGACACTTCTACCCAAATTAATATACTTATTTAGTGCCATACCAATTAAACTATCAGACAATTACTTTCTAGAGCTGGATAAAATAATATCAAAATTCATTTGGAAAAACAAAAGGTCCAGAATATCAAAGGGACTAATGAAAAGAAATGCTTGGGAAGGTGGCCTAGCGCTACCAGACCTCAAACTCTACTATAAAGCAGCAATTATCAAAACCACTTGGTATTGGCTAAGAAACAGAGAGGTAGACAAGTGGAATAGACTTGGCACTCAAGATGCAGTAGGCAAGGAATATAGCAACCTTCTGTTTGATAAACCCAAGGACCCCAGCTTCTGGGATAGGAACTCATTGTTTGACAAGAATTGCTGGGAAAACTGGATAACAGTGTGGCGGAAATTAGGCATAGACCCATACCTGACACCGTACACAAGAATAAAGTCCAAATGGGTACATGATTTAGGTATAAAGATTGATACCATGAATAAACTGGAGAAGCAAGGAATAGTGTATTTATCAGATCTATGGAGAAGGGAAGAATTCTTTACTAAAGGAGAGATAGAAAGCATTATGAAATGCAAAATGGATAACTTTGATTACATTAAACTGAGAAGTTTTTGCACAACCAAACCCAATGCAACCAAAATCCGGAGGGATATAGTAAATTGGGAAAGAATTTTTACAGCTAAGCTCGGGGATAAAGGCCTCATTTCTAGAATATATAGAGAACTGACCCAAATGTATAATCATACAAGTCATTCCCCAATTGATAAATGGTCAAAGGATATGAACAGGCAATTTTCAGAGGAAGAAATTAAAGCTATCTATAATCATATGAAAAAATGCTCTAAATCACTATTGGTTAGAGAGATGCAAATCAAAACAACTCTGAGGTACCACATCACACCTATAAGATTGGCAAACATGACAGAACAAGAAAATGATAAATGCTGGAGAGGATGTGGGAAAGTTGGAACACTAATTCATTGTTGGTGGAGCTGCGAGCGCATCCAACCATTCTGGAGAGCAGTTTGGAACTATGCCCAAAAGGCTACAAAAATGTGCATACCCTTTGACCCAGCAATATCGCTACTAGGACTGTATCCCCAAGAGATCATAAAAATGGGAAAGGGTCCCACATGTACAAAAATATTTATAGCAGCACTCTATGTAGTTGCCAAAAACTGGAAGTCAAGGGGATGTCCATCAATTGGGGAATGGCTGAATAAATTGTGGTATATGAATGTAATGGAGTACTATTGTGCCATAAGAAATGATGAACAAGAAGACTTCAGAGAGGCCTGGAGGGACTTATATGACCTGATGCTGAGTGAAAGGAGCAGAACCAGGAGAACTTTATGCACAGCAACGACCACAGTGTGTGAGAGTTTTTTCTGGTAGACTTAGAATTTTGTAATAACACAAGAACTTCTTAAAAAAAAAAATCCCAATGGTGGTTCTCAAGGCAAAATGCCTTCCACACTCAGAGAGAGAAATATGGAAGTCACTCACATAATGTAGCAGATCATGTCTGTGTATGTGTATGTGTTTGTGTATCATGTTCTGATTTGTTATACGATTTCTTTCATTCATCTTAGTCTGACTACATAGCATGACTATAGTGAAAATATACTCAATAGGAAAGTATATGTAGAATCTATACAGAATTGTATGCAGTCGTGGGGAGGGAGGGGGGTAGTGGGGGGGATAAAATCGCAATTGTATGGGAATGATTGTTAAACATTAAAAAATAAAAAATAAAATAAAAAATAAATAAAATAAATAAATAATTTAAGCCAATATTTTAACTTCCTATGTGTTCTGAATTTTCTGCCTCCATCATCACTTAACAAGAATTGCTTCTTCCCTTCTATAAATAGATATTTGGCATTAAACCAGGTTTATCAACTTATATACTCAGTTAAGAGACAGTATAGCAGAATGGATAAAAAGATCTGGCATTGTAGTGAAAAAGATCTGGGATTTGGTCCCACCTCTGCCACATACTAATTTAGTAATCTTGGGCAGGTCACTTTATCTCAATATCAAAGTATCTCTAAGATTGAAAGTTTCTAATTTTCTCCTTGCCATGGTAGAAACGTCTTCCTTATTAGACCCTGAAACCTCAGTTCTAATCCCTATCCCTAGCCTATATACACTTGGTTAAAATACCTTTTCTTGATTTCTGATTGCTTCCCTCCTCATTGCCTTCTAGCTCTGACATTTTGTGTTCTGTAGTTCCTTCTAGCTTTAATATTTTATGTGCTAACATTTTTTGAAGGCAGAGGGATTAGTCTTGCTTTTGCTTGATACTAGAAGGCAGAACTAAGATAAACAGGTAGAAACTGCAAAGAGGGAAAACTCAGGATAAATATGTAATTGCTAACAATTAGAGTTTCTCCCAAATAGAAATATACTACCTAATTCTCCCTCGCTGGAGGTCTTCAGTAAAGTTTGGGTGCCCAGTTGCTGGCCTTGTTGTTAAAAAATATATATATATTCTTTTTCTGTTATGGACTGTACCTAGATGGATGCTGGAAATGCTTTCAACTCTGAAATTCCTGCTTGATGGATCTATATACTACCAGATTTGAAGGGCTGTGAATAATTGGATGTCTCCTGCTCCCATGAGCAAATAATATTTTAGTATTCTGATATCTTTATTTATACTAAAGACATTATCTTAAAAATTAGTTTAATTCATGATGTAGTGTATATTGGACTTTTAAGTTATTTATCCTTAAAATTAGTATGTGTGTAAATACTTAAGCTTTCTAGATTAGATTTTAGAAATAGAATAGACTACTACATTGGTCATGGAATTTGTCTCCTTCAAATATACAGATAAAGAAAATTGAGGCCTAGTTTGTAACTTGTCTAATGTGGTAGATTTAATGTTGGATACTTATGATTACTAAATTATGCCATCCTAATTTGAGACAGCATCACCTTCAAATTTTTGTTCATCTGTTTGTAAATAAAACAATTATTTTGCATTATCAACAATCCCATCTGAATTTACATTTTTGTAACATGAATTTCTTTAAAATAGGTTACGTATTTATTGAAAGTTGAATTTTAGATGGTGTTTAATATTATCTAACATCTCTTATAATGTTGCAAATAATTATGGGTGTGTATATACATGTATATGTAAATAATGTTTTCTGGTATAAATTTATTCAATGTTTTGTTTGACATGTTAAATTGTCATTTTATATACCTATATGTTCGTCCTTCGTTGCCAAAGAAGACCATGCCATCAGAGAAATAATGACATGACTTGCACTTGACTTTGTTTTGAGTGAGGGAGGCTCTATGCAGGTCACCAGCCTTACTTCTCCTCTAGAGTCATCTGAATCCAGTGACCAGATATTCATCAGGATGACTGGAGATAACCCAGGATGAGGCATTTGGGGTTAAGTGACTTGCCCAAGGTCACACAGCTAGTGAGTGTCAAGTGTCTGAGGTGAAATTTGAACTCAGGTCCTCCTGACTCCTGCACTGGTGCTCTCTCTACTGCACCACCTAGCTGCCCTTTTAGATACATTTTAAAAAATATTTTTTATATTTTTTTTTATATATGTATGGTAACTTTATATACCGACAGTAATTTTGTTTTCTGAAAGGAAATTTGTGGCTAATGTAGGGAATTGGGAAGGGTTAAAATCAGTCAGTGCATAAAAATTTATTAAACACCTACTGTATATCAAGAATTGTGCCAAAAGAGCAAAAGAAGTTCTGCTCTCGAGGAGTTTCCAATCTAGTGGAGGAAACAACAATTAACAATTATAAATAAACAAGCAGTATACAGCATAAATAGGAGAGGGAAGGCACTGGAATTAAGAGGGCCTGGGAAATAATATTAGAAATTAACTCTCGCTAGCCAAATATCCATGGCATTTCACTAATAGAAACCATAAAGTGTACTTGAAATAGGAAGTCTCAGTTTTAAGAACTTCTATTTGAAGAAGAATACAAATGTAAAGAAGCTAGATTTAAAAAAAACAACTGTACCTTTTTTAAAAATTGAAAAATTTTCCTCATCCATTGGAAACAGTTGATAACGAGCTATTTAACATTTACAAGTGTATCATTTGTTTAAGGTTAGAAATTATATGAAAATAATGGTTCTTCTTTGAAGAATACACCTTCTTGTGTCAATTTCATTTGTTCCTAAATTTTCTGTTTCAGAATTTTTGACAACTGGATTTTTCAACCAAAGTAATTAAACTAATTGTTAGATTAAAATAATTATGAAGGTCACACCTAGTTGGATTATCTTTGTTTTTAAATTATGATGAAAGTTTTTCAATTTTAATATCCCATTATTAAACTATGCAATTGTACTTTACACTATTAAGAATATACTTAAGATTTTTTCCTTCTGATGCCATCATTTAGGGATCCCAGTTCCAGAATAGTTGCTTCAGCTTTGTGTTCTCTATTTGTTCGTGACAAACTAGCTACTGTACATTCACATAGAGTAGTACAGCCTTTGCCACTGGCAGTCTCTCTGTGTGACAGAGCCTGTAGGCTGACATAAAGTTCAGCCTGTTGTGAACTGTTAAGTGGGAGCCTGCCAAAAACTCAGCAGACAGAACTAATTGGGGAGAAAAAGGATTTTTGTGCCCTCATCTCTCCCTCTTTCATTTTTTTTTTTACAAGACGGATATTGTTAAAGTAACTTGTTTATGTAAGATTTGTCTGCCTCTATTTTCTCGTTGCATGAATCATTTTTTAACTTCAAGTCTTACACTGCAGGTCACTGAGCACTTCCACATGGTGGCTGGCAAAGGACCAAACTCAAGACACGCAACTCATCACAGTTGATGAAAAATTGGTAAGGGTTTTTTTTTCTTTTCTTCCTTTTTTTTTTACAACATATTGCTATGATTCTGCCTTCAGGTTATTTCTGTTCAGTAGGCATTCAGGACGGTATTCTGTGTTTCTTGCAGAAAGAAATATAAATTTTAACTTCTAGATTTGTAGTATGCTTTAAAAAAAAATATTAGTAAACCATAAGAAGATTATGTATTAAAGTACTATATGCAGTCACATACACAAATATTAAGCAACAAATGAGAAATTATGAGAGGCCTGGATCATAGTGGTTAAATTGTGGTCAAGTTGCAATGAGTAATTGATTTTGTTTTTGATTTATAAATGTACTATTTTTTAATTCCCTGCTCCCATTTAATGAAATTGCAATATATTTGCCAGTACTTTAAAAAATCAAATGTATTAGGTTTTCCTTTTTACTAAAGAAATAAAGTTTAAAGAACCATGCAAAGTTATCGTTACTATATACATACCTCATTTCTGCATATGCATGAAGGTTAGATTACAACTAGAAACAAATGCACAACATTCTTCTGTTAATCAGTAGCAGATTAGAATTTTGGCAACAATCACTTATAAAATTTTTCAATGTGTGGTCCATTACTTTAGATGCAACCTGATATTTATGCTTATATTCTACAATGGCATAACTTTTGTGAAGCTTCCAAGACTTCTGGTGAAAATGTGTCATAGGATAAACCTGCTTTTCATTGGATTTTTGAATTACTATATACTATAAGGGTATGTTTCTTGATTACTCCCCTTCTGTTTGTGCCTTATATTGTTCACCTTTTGGCAGGAAATGGTACCTAAAATATTTAAAGCAGAATGCTAGAAATGTACTTTACACATATGGAAGTTCCTGAAGCATAACATTGAACATTTAAATAATGAATACTTAGGATCTTGTGCTTGGCATATTATGTCTTAAGTCTTCTGTAAATTGTAGTTCGAGTTCAGTCCCTATGTGCTTGATTTTATTAAGCAAATTTAAAACTGATGAATTAAAATTACATGTATGTAAGATATAAACTAAAATATGGTTTTAATTTATGTAGATTATGATCCCATGTTAGTTTTATATAAAAACAGTGACTATTCAGTAGTCAGACATAGCTTTTGAGTTGTCCTTAGAATTACTTGTAATTTAAGACCCATGGAGGTGAGTGCCAGTTGTGGTTTGGTCTGTGATGTTCTTGCGCCCCTGATTATGAAACTTGAATTTGATATACTTAGTTTATAAACTTTGGGATGGTATTATTTCAACAAGTGTTGTGGATATAAATTAGATTAAATTCAGCAAATAAATTTATTTAATACTTCTTGCATTCAATATATTTCATCTGCTTTCTGAAACCCAAAAAAACATTTAAAATTTTTTGTCTTCCTAGTCATTGGCCTGTTCTGCAGGAGAAATTGTTTTTTACTTTGGAGAAGTCATTATTTCACAACAATTCTTATTTCCTGTATACAGATCTTAAATAGCTATCACACCTTTCTATTTGTCTGAAATATGGCTTTAAATTAATTTGAATTTTATTTTTTATGTTTTTATTTGGTTTTAACCTTTATGCCAATTCAAGTTAATAAATATAAGTATTTTATGTTATCAATAATTTCCCCTCTGTGAAGTGATGGTAAGGAATTCTTAACCTTTTTTCTGCCTTGTACCCCTTTGGCAATATCAAAGCCTAAAAAATCTTTCTAGGAAAAATGTTTTTGTATGCATAAAATAAAATAAAAATACATAGGATCACAAAGACAATTCATTATATTGAAATAATAATTAATTTAAAAAAATAAGTCCACATGCTCCATGCTAATAAAAACCCATAGACTTCCTTACAAGTCTTTCTAGTTCTAAATTATATGGTTCTATAACAAAATTATTCACAGAATTTCAAAACTTAACAGTTGGAAAGGACCTCAGTGAGTGTCAAGTGCAAATCATGAGAAAAGAATATACCTCACAGGTGACTGTCCAAGCTCTACTTATGGATCTCCATAATGGATTCCTCTTATGGAGGGGGAACCTATCACTTGTCAAAATAAGTGACTCCACTTTTTGGATAGATGTGGAAATTGAGGCAAACAGGGTTAAGTGACTTGCCCCCAGAGTCACATAGCTAGTAAATATTTGAGACCAAATTTGAGCTCAGGAAGATGAGCTTTCCTGATTGCAGGCCTGGTGCTCTGTCCACTGCTACCACCTAGCTGCCCCAGTAGATTTGAGAACCATCAGTTTAGAGGATGATTGCTGATGAAATAATCACCAGTGAAGTAGTATTGAGGGAGAAGAGGGCCCAGAGCAGAACCCTGTGGAACAGCCATGGTTAACAGGCCTTACCTGGATGAAGATCCAGCAGAGAAGACTGAGAAAGAATGGTCATATAAGTGGAAAGAGAACCCGGAGAGAGTTTTTTCAGAAAAAAAACTGGAGAAGAGAATATGAAAGGGAAGCAAGTAATTGACCATGTCAAAAGCTATAGAGAGATCAAGATGAGGACTGAAGAAAGGCCATTAGATTTGGCAAGAGCACAGAATACAGACTACATAAAGTTAAGAGAGTGAGAGGAAAGGAATAAAATAGAGGAATCAATTGTAGACAACCTTCTCAAGGAGTATAGCCATAAAAGGCAGAAGATATGCAATGATAGCTAACATGGATGGACGGATAAAGTGAGATTTTTTTTGAGGATAGGGAGACATACATGGGCATGTTTTTAGAGGGAAGCAATCAGTACACAGGGAGAGATTGAATATTGGAGTGGAGGTAGTAGGGCAAACTGTTGGAGAAGACAGTATGAAAACTTGTACACTGGGCAAGGAGAAGGACCATCTCATTATGTGAGATGGGGTAAAATATAGTGGCAGAAGGCATCTCTGGATAATGTGAGGTGAGGAGAGAAAAAGAGAGAGCCTTTGGCTAATGTCCTTAATATTTTTAGTAAACTACTAAGCAAGGTTCTTAACCAAGAGGGGGTGAGGGAGGAGTGACTGGTGTTTTGAGGAGGAATAAAGAGGAGGAGCTGCCATAGTAAGTGGAATTGTGATTTAATTAAGGAGGTGCAAAGTGATTGCCTTCTAACCATGAGGGCCTGGTTGAGCTTATGTAACATACCTTTGTAGCGGATCAAGTCATCACAATTTTGCAATTTTTATCTGAAATGCCTTCTTGATCAGGTTTCTTCCCTGAAAGAGAGGGTGACAGGAAATGGTGTTTCTCCTTTTCCAGCAGGAGGCAGGAAACTCAACTTTATGGAATAGCATTTTTTCCCCTTACCCTGAAGGCAGGAGACTAGTTCCAGATGGAATGTTATTTTTCCTCTTCCTCTAGGAAGCTGGAAACTAGGCAGAAAACTTAGCAGGACAGAATATTTCTCCTCTTACCTCAAAGGAAGAAGACTGATACTTAATAGAATGGCATTTTTTCTCCTCAACAAAAGGACAGGGTTCTTTCAGAGGGAGTTCCTTTAGTTACTGTGCATGAGATATTTGATGACAGTTTATTTTCTGGTTTTTTAAAAGCATAAATAAGTACCTAGCATGCATAAAACATCAATCCTCAGGAAACATTCACTTGTATTAATGACCTCTTTGCCAGACTTCTGTTCCCACACTTTAGGTATATAAACAACCTTTAATAATTCTTCCTCACTTTGTTCTTCAGATCATAAGCCTACTACAAGAAGAACGTATAAAATCTTTATGTTATAAAGATTATAAAATCTTTGTAAAAACTTATTTGGGAACATAGTTTTATAATTATTTTGTAGTCCATACTACTACATGTAGTACTTCTCACGGGCATTAAAGAAAGCATATATAAATTATTATTTCTGTGGCCCTTAGCTTTTGTTGCAGGGAGCACTCAGAATATGGAAGGGAGATGGATGCGTTTCTTTGCCTTTGTGCTTTATTAAGAGGTTAACTGTTTTGTGTCTTCCATGCCCCATCTTCTTTCTTGTAGCACCTTTAGTGAATATTTAAGTCTAGTGATCTTGCTTACTATTTTTTACATTCGCTTTGTGTGACATATATTTGTTTTATTGTGGTTTTTTTTAGCTTAAGGTTGTTGATGAATCAAACATAAAAGTGTGCTTTTATGATTTTCAGCAGTTTTAAATTAGCTCTTTTAAAATGTCTTACTCCTTCTGTTGTTACATTTGCTTTATATTTACTTGCCACTGATATCAGACTTTTATTACAAGGGAAATTTTGAAATACCATTGAAAGACTATTAGAAGACTGCCATTTTGCTTTTAATGAGTTAACAAAATATCACATCATTAATTTATTCTTAGCATATCACTTAATTTAAAATTTTCATTTTGCTGGTATTCTTGCCTATGTTTATATACAGAGTTCAGGTTTCCAGTTGTTGGTTCCCATGTAATTGTCTTAATGATAGTAAATACTATTCATTTAAATTGTTAAAAAGGCATCTGTAGAGGGTTGCAGATCTAGTTTTATAATGCAGGTTTAACAAAAAAAGTTTTACTTAAAACTGCCTAATGTTTTCTTGTTGTATCAGACATATAAAGTATCAAGTTTCTTTATTTTGTTTTTTATTTTAAAACTTGGGGAAGAGGGAAGGTGTCATTTTATATTCCATTCTGCTGCTCAACATTCTGACTTACTCTAAGCTGTGTGACCCTTCTATAAAATGTTTTTAGTAGGTAGATTGATATGAACTGTCATTCTCAGTTGTTGTATTGTTACTAATTACTTTGTTTCATGGCAATTCGGTCTTCTTAATTAAAATAATGTTTCACTTTAGACTTTACTTCTTGATGCTACTTGCTTTTTTAGAAGTAATTGCTCTTAGATTAAGGAAGTAACAGAAGTAGCTGAGTCAACTGACTGGGTAGTTGTAATGCTTTTCAGAAGAATGTCTGAAAGCAACAAGTTATCTAATATCAGAAAAGTTTTCCTCTCACTAATAGTGCTAATAAAGAAATGTTTGTCTTATGCCTTAGAAAGTTTTTATGAAAGTGACTGGTTTTTAACAGGCTTTCAAGAATAGCAAAATTGTTTTATTTCCTGTGTAAATATGCTTATGTTGCTTTTGGTTTTGAATATTGCGGATCTTAACAGTTAATAACCAATTTTTTAAAGTACACATACTTGAATAATTGGTTTTAAAGAGGTGAGTGGGAAAAGATTATAAACCAAATTTAATGGCTTAAATTTGCTTTGACTATTGGATTTTTTTATGAGGGTCAGTTTTCTTTTGGTGTATGGTGGTGCTATCTCTGGTAGATTATTGGAAGGGGGAGTGTCTGCTGTGATTGGGCTTAAACAACCTCCTCGCATCTCAAGTGTCTGTTTTGTCTGGACTTTCCTCACGCAGCATTCTTGTGCAAAAATGTCAAGGCTTTAGTCTGGAGCACTGGGTCAAAGGATATGTCTCTTTGAAGGGGAGACAGGAGTTTTTTATGTTTTATTCACTAAGTAGTATTTCATTTTACATCAAAGAATAGCAGCCTTGGAGAGCCTACCATGGTGGCAGTTTAGCATGCGTGTTTTTTTTTCCTTAAAAATTTCCACTTAATATAGAAAAAGTTATTCCCGAGACTTTTCCAGGCTATAAATATGTGTATGTTCAAAAATAAGAGAATACAAATGGAAGAAGAAGTAATATTCACTGTAAACTTAAGTTTGTGGTGAAAATTTGGACTAAAATATCATTTTAGGTCTGGTAATTTTTTTATACCATATGTTGTCTATTGAAAAAAGGTGAGTGAAACCTTAGAGCCCTGGCATTAACTCAGTGCAATAGGGAGGGACAATTCCTTGGGAAAGGAACAATTTAGGACAAAAGAATTATTCTTCAAGACTTAGGCATCACTATTTGGCATTTGCAGATTTATCACTGTCTATGATCAATATAAAATTTCTAAATAAGGAAAAGATAATATTTTGGTAAAATTAGATTTTTTTTTTTTAAAAAAAACCTTGTTGCCAAATTATTGGATAGGGTGAGAGGCATGAGTTTTATTACTATCAATAATGTTCATTATGTAAATTTTTTTTTAAAAAACCACCTCTAATTATTCTCTTCTGTTAGAGAAGATGATTGTACGTAATTAGCATGTATATGATGAGTTAATAAATTGAAACTTTTTCTAAATGACCCATTTTATGAATGAATTCGTCTTCTAAAATCATTGATCAGCTTACATAAATCAAGATTAACAAATTATTTAAATTGTAGTAATGTTTCATCGTCATTTGATGTTTAACTTTATTTTTAAAACAGACATAGCATTTATAATTAATGTACACCATTTTAATTATAATATAATTATACAAGTAAATTTTAATTTATGTAGTGTGCTTTTTCCTAGAGAGCAATTATGAGAAAAGAGATTACTTATTACCACACTTTCTCAGAAAGTACTAATTAAAAATGCACTCATTTGCTTCTCACAAAACTGTATTAAATGAATTATCTATAAACTTAATACCTAAAAAGCAAATAAAGAAATTAATATATTTTATGTATAAATGTACATAGACATCTCTACATAAATTTTACAGGATAACTGTTGAAGCTGGAAAAAGAAAATAAGATTTTTAGACCAAAACCAAGAAACCTTCAGCACTTGAAATAGAGAATTATTCCCCTGTATTAAAATAAAAAAGGAACAAAAGATCTTTCCCCTAAAGTATTCATCCATCTCTTTTATCAGTGGTACTTAAACAATTAAAGCAGTATTTCTCCCCTTTGTTCTTGCTTGGAATACATGAACAAATGACACTGCTGGAGAACTGAACTGGAATGTTTTATCTGTTGAAAGCTTAAAAGTCCTGTGTACCAATTAGCCAAATACAGTGAAGGTTTAAATTGTTAATAGCCACAACGTCTTTAATGCGTAGACCTGTAGTACTCTAATTCTGTATAACAGTTCTTTATTGTCTGTCTCTTTGAAGTAGAGTAACTGTGTCATTTCTTTTCTGGCTCTACTACCTGCTTTGTGTGGAAATTCTGTATACTACTTTATACTTGCTTTCAATATTTAAAATTCTTACATATTATTATGTAGGAGTTTTGATTTTCACAAGGTGGAGGCCAGATAATTATTTGTATGTTGAACTTTCATTTTAAAATGATGCATGTTTTAAGAAGTTGCTACTGTGGACCCTCTTGGTAATTAAGAATGCATTGTCACAGCTTTATTGATTTAAATTATATGTTATAGGATATGTTGTGGGGAGAAAGAAAGCAAAGATTATCTAGTTTAACCCTTGTATTGAGATATGTGTGTATGTATGTATATATGTATAAAACAAATGATAGAAACATAGGCAACAAAGAGGGGAGAGACCAGTATGATGAGGGAACTCACATGGAGAATAGAATCCCTGGAGGGTAAGAGGTGTGGGGACAAGATAGGAAGACCTATAGGATCATGCATTTAGATGGAAAGGTGCCTAAGTGGAAACCAGTGTCTAGAGAAGTAAGTGACTTGCCCAGAGATTATAGAGGCAGTTGTGAGATTAATCCAAGTCCTTTGGCTCTTTAACCAGTTTTCTTTCCACAGAACCACAATCGGTCAACAAACATTAATTGTTTACCTTGTGCTAAGCACTGGTGTTAAAAAGAAAAAGCACAAAACAGTCCCTGCCCTCCAGTAGTTTACAGTCTAATTGGGAAGACAACATGTACATAGACAACCTCAGAAAGCTGTAGGAACTGGTGAGTAGAAGAGATTGAGGGTAAAGGGAAAGGCCTATTGCAGGTGACATTTGAGTTTAGTCTTTCAGAAAGCTAGGAATTTTATGAAGTGATTGTAGCGGGGGAGAGCATTCCAGACAGCAGAGGCCAGCAAATGAAAAGACACAAATAGGGGAGAGGGATACTGTATGAACTAGGGCAGTGGGTGTGCATGTGTGGAGAAGTAAGAGGTGTGGAGAAAGAAATGATAAGATTTGGCAACTGATTGGATATTTGGAGCAGGAGTGAAGAGCCAAGGATGACGCCAGTTAGATGTTTGAGTAGATATCACCTGCAAATGGAGATCAGAACTGTTCTTCTTGGTCATAGAAGGCAGAACTAGGAGACATAGGTAAAAATTAACAAAGAGGCAAATTCCAGCTCAGCATAAAGAAAAACTTCTTAATAATTACGGGTTTCAAAAAATATAGTGGTCTTTCTTGGGGTATAGTGAGATGACCACCTGTCAATAATAAGGAAAGAATTCTTGCTTAAATATGACCAAAACTGTGGCATCTGAGGTCTTCTTCAATCTGGAAATTCTGTGAGAGTCTGTTTTCATGTGTTCTTGGATAAATCCAATAAATTGGATGTAATTATAACTATTAATCAGGAACCCTTATTAATGTATTTGTATTTGTCCTGGCATACAACAAAATGTTTTGTAGAGTGTACACTTAATAAATATTTGTTGAATTGACTCTGCTTTACTTTGGGGGATACCTATTTGTGTTTTCATATGTAAACATATTCATATATTTGTAAAAATACATACATATAGAAAAATATGTAGAATATGTGTATATATACCATACGTACACACATGTATTCACTTGTTCAAATATGTGGCATATATGCATGTTTTGTGTTTTTTATGCATTTTTAAATTTATTTAATGATTGACCATGGTTGACTTGTTTTTTAAAAATAACACTATAATTTGTGGAGAACTGAAGCCTTCCTAGTCCTTAGCAGCTGTTAGGCCTTGGTTTAGCTACTGTCCCTCAAGTAGGTACTGACAAGTTTTATGTATTTAGGCTTACAAAATCCACCTAAACTAATGCTAACTATGATATTTGGAAGATATTTGGAAAGACTTATATATACTGATATCCAGAAAAGTAAATAGAATTATAAGAACATATATAATAACTATTAAATCATATCTTCCATTCACTTCCTTTTCTTCCCAATCTCATTTTTCCTTTCTCTATCCCTCCTTTTTCCTTTGTTACTCTCTTCCTTTTGCTTCTCATCCTTGGGTTTCTAGGAAGCTGTAGCCTGACTGACCTGAAGAGAAGAAAGAAAGGTAGCAGAAGTTACTATCTGATGCTGCCCTTGCTGTTACTGGATATTGTAGTTTGTTCTCAGGTGTTAGGTGTTAGGTGCATAGACTGGTAAATATGACCAACAGTGTGATCTTCGCATTGGTGATATATAGGTAATAAGTGAATGTTGAGCCCCACGTAAAAGGACAGTGAATTATTGATCTCAGTGGGGATCAGATTGTATCAGTCCATCAGTAACTTAGGGATTTTTTTCCACTGAACTTGGTGAATGTAACATAGATAACAAATAGCAATATTCCTTCAGAACCATGATTTGTTTCTAGGTCCTAGGATTTCACATCCTGCAATAGTCCTACTATACCATGCTACCTCAAGTAAGTCTTTAACATATAATTGCTGGTTTGATTTAAGTCTTGGGCTCTGGTTACACAGAGTTCTGAAATTAAACTAGCTAGTTCAACAGAATTAGAGAGAGCCATGAATTTTGGATTTTTTTTTCAATTTTCTACATTAGTCTATAATAAGTTGCTCTTTGTTCTCCATGTTTCTGCCATATTCCCTTCTTCAAAACCCTACTGAAGACTCACTTATGAGTAGGTTTAGATCAACTTCTTACAACCCATTCTGGGTTGAACCTTACTCTTACTATTCCCTAGGTGATTTAGGAGCAATATTGGAACAAAATGAGACACATATAGGTAATTCAGCAGTTAACAAAGGGGAATTACCTAGCTATATCAGGAGAAGGATATTCAGCAAGGATTAAGCATTGAGGACGCCTTGAGTTGATTCAATACAGTGATACTCCTTTGACCAACTTGCCCTTTGTGATCTGTGAACCAACCATTGAAGCGCCTGCCTGGAGCTCCTTATGGTTGTTTTATATACTCATGACCAGGAAGTAATGCCAGCAGCCCAGCTTTTTTTAGATCCCTCCAAGCCAAGCAAGTCTTAAAATACCTTTTAAGAAAAAGTAGACTAATTTGCTTAGTAACAGGAGGTACTACCACATATCATATTTCAAAGTAAGCTCATTTAACATAATGTGAAAGATCACATCCTTTAAAAAAACTAAAGGAGAATGGAAGGAGGCACATACCTTTCAGATATATGATTTGGGGGCAAGTGTATAAAGAAAGAAAGGATAGAGAAAATCCCCAAAGAAAAAATACATGGTTTTGATTATATAATATAAAAATACTTTTGCAGACAAAATTGGTATAATTAGAATAAAATGAGTCTCTTCTCACTCTAGTCAGTTTTACACTTAACTGCCAAAGGGATCTTAAAGTGAAGCTCTGACCCATGTCACTCTACTACTCAAGAAACTTCAGTGACTTCCTTTCACCTCTAGGACTAAACCCTCTGTTTCCTTTTGAAGCCCCTTGTACCCTTTGCCCTTTATTACCTTTTCCATCTTCTTTCACTTTATTCCCTGCCATGTACTCTATGATCAGGTAACACTGGTCTTCTTGCTATTCTTCTTACAGGACACTTCTACTTTCTGATTTTGTGCCTTCTTATATTGGCTGTCCCCCATGCCTAGAATGCTTCCTTTAAGTCTCAGTTTAAATCACATGTTCTGGAAGGGACTTTTCATAGTGGTTCCCTTAGCTCCCACATGTGCCTTCTTTATGAGATTACCTTCTATTTGTCTATTTATAGGCACCAATGGAGTGGAACAGGGCTGTGTGCTTGCTCCCATGTTTTTTAGCATGATGTTTTCAGCTATGATGTCAAATGCTTTCAATGAGGATGAACATGGCATCAAGGTCAGCTACTGCACTGATGGTAGATTCTTCAATTTGAAAAGGCTACTAACCAAGACCAAAGTAGAGAGAATATTGGTGCACAATTTTCTGTTTGCAGATGATTGTGCACTCAGTGCAGCTTCTGAGGCTGAGGTGCAACAAAGCATGGATCAGTTCTCTGCTGCTTGTGGTAATTTTGGCCTAATAATTAAAACCAAGAAAACACAGGTGCTCCATCAGCCACCACCACATCATCCATATGTGGAACTATTAGTTACAACAAATAGAGAAGTTTTGAATGGTGTGAATAAGTTCACTTGCCTTGGTAGTGTACTTTCCAGGGATGTACACATTGAAAATGAGGTTGATGCACACATTCCCAGAGATAGTTCAGTATTTGGGAGGCTCTGAAGAAAAGAATTGAGCAGCTGATCTAATCTCAGCCCTGAGTGCTGGTGTGGCGAAACTGGAGGCAGTTGTGGAGAAGGAATTCTACTACTCGCAGATTCTGGGCAGAAAACTTTTTGGTTGCTCCCAGACCAGTGTGCAGGCTTAATTGTGCCACCTTGTAGGAACTGAGATCATATAGGTCCCTAGAGTATACCCTCCTCTTGACAAAGAACCCAAAAGTCAAGTAACTGGTTGAGAAAATGCCCAAAAAAGGGGGAAGAAAAAGACTGTGGAAGGTTACTTTCTTGGTGAACAGGTATTTCCTCCCATCCTTTACCATCAGGGGAAGACATAAAAGTCAAGGCTTCTGCATCCCAAACATCCAAAATAAATATGCAGTGGTCTCAGGCCATGGAAGAGCTCAAAAAGGATTTTGAAAATCAAGTAAGAGAGTAAGAGGAAAAATTGGGAAGATAAATGAGAGCGATGCAAGAAAATCATGAAAAGCGAGTCAACAGCTTGCAAAAAGGAGACGCCAAAAAATGCTGAAGAAAATCATACCTTAAAAAATAGGCTAACTGAATTGGCAAAAGAGGTCTAAAAAGCCAGTGAGGAGAAGAATGCTTTGAAAAGCAGAATCAGACAAATGGAAAAGGAGATTCAGAAGCCCAGTGAAGAAAATATTTCCTTAAAAATTAGAATGGAACAGATGGAAGCTGACTTTATGAGAAACCGAAAAATTACAAAACAAAACCAAAAGAATGAAAAATTTGAATACAATGTGAAATATCTCATTGGAAAAATCACTGACCTGGAAAATAGATCCAGGAGAAACAATTTAAAAATTATGGGACTACTTGAAAGCCATGATCAAAAAAAGAGCCTAGACATCATCTTTCATGAAATTATCAAGGAAAACGGCCCTGATATCGTAGAACCAGACAACAAAATAAATATTGAAAGAATCCATGGATCACCTCCTGAAAGAATTCCAAAAAGAGAAACTCCTAGGAACATTGTAGACAAATTCCAGAGTTCCCAGGTCAAAGAGAAAATATTAAAAGCAGCTAGAAAGAAACAATTCGTGTATTGTGGAAATACAGTCAGGATAACACAAGATCTAGCATCTTCTACATTAAGGGATCAAAGGGCATGGAATATGATATTCTAGAAGTCAAAGGAACTAAGACTAAAACCAAGAATCACCTATCTAGCAAAGCTGAGTATAATACTTCAGGGGGGAAAAATAGTCATTCGATGAAAGAGAGGACTTTTCAAGCATTCTTGATGAAAAGACCAGAGCTGAAAAGAAAATCTGACTTTCAAACACAAGTCAAGAGAAGCATGAAAGGGTAGACAGGAAAAAGAAATCATAAGGGACTTAATAAAGTTGAACTGTTTACATTCCTACATGGAAAGAGAATATTTGTAACTCTTGAAACTTTTCTCAGCATCTGGGTAGTTGGTGGGATTATACACCCACACTCACAGAGAGCACAGGGTAAGTTGAATAGGAAGAGATCATATCTAAAAAAACAAAATTAAGGGGTGAGAGAGAGAGGAGAAATGGGGCAAATTATCTCTCATGAAAGAGACAAGAAAAAGCTTTTTCAATGGAGGGGAAAAGCGGGGAGGTGAGAGGGGAAAACTGAAGCTTACTCCCATCACATTTGACAAAGGACGAATAACATGCACACTCAATTTGGTATGAAAATCTATTTTACACTACAGGAAAGTAGGGGAGAAGGGGATAAGCAGGATGGGGGGATGATGGAAGGAAGGGCAAATGGGAGGAGGGAGCAATTAGAAGTAAACAATCTTGCGGAGGGACAAGGTCAAAAGAAAGAATAGAAGAAATGGGCAGGATAAGATGGAGGGAAATATAGTTAGTCTTACACAACATGACTATTATGGAAGTCATTTGCAAAACTACACATATATAGCCTGTATTGAATTGCTTGCCTTCTCAGTGGGATTGGGTGGGGAGGGAAGAGGGGAGAGAAGTTGGAAGTTAAAGTTTTAGGAGCAAATGTTGAGAATTGCTTTTGCATACAACTGCAAAATAAGAAATACAGGTAGTGGAGTATAGAAATTTATCTTACCCTACAGAACAAAAGAGAAGATGGGGATAAGGGACGGGAGGGCTGTTAGAAGGGAGGGCAGATTGGTGGAAGGGGTAATCAGAATACTTGGTGTTTTGGGGTGGGAGGAGGGAAGAGATGTGGAGAAAATTTGGAACTCAAAATTTTGTGGAAATGAATGTTGAAAACTTAGAATATATGAATAAATAATTTTTTTTTTAAAAAAGGGCTGATGGTATCAGAGAATGGGAAGATATATGTCTGTCTACTTCAGTAGCAATGAGTTTTATTTCCAGTTCTGTTCTTGCTAACCACCCCCATAATACAACTGCTTAAATACAGCCATTCAAATTCAGAGCCTCATAAAATGTTCTGATATCAAATTACCTAAAGAATTATATCAGTATTATAATAAAAAAGATTCCTTTTTGTCTCTTAAAAAGAAAAGAAAGAAAGTAAAGCTCCTTAAGGACAATAATGTATTTCTTTTTTCCTTTATTTATATCCCCAAAGCTTAACACCATGCCTAACATAAGTACCTAATAAACTCTTATTCACCCACTATCATTTGGTGGGGGGAAAAAAATCTTAATACCAAATATTTCAGATAAAAGTTTTAGATCCAAGAGATATGGAACATTGATATAAATATGTAAGTGGATTTCTTCAGGATGTAAATAGTCAAAGAATAAATTTTGCCAACCTTCAAAAGAAGAAATTCAGGCTAACAACAATGATGTAAAAAATAAGAGAAATAAAAATTAAAACAGCTTTGAAGTTTCATCTCAAATCCAGCAAATTAACCAAGTTGATAAAAGATGGAAGTAGTAAATGTTGGAGGGACTGTGGGAAGACAGATACACTAATCCACTATTACTGGAGTTGTTTTAATTGTCTAACCTTTCTGAAAATAATTTGCTAGAACAGTGTAGTAACATTTTCAAACTCACATCCTTTAACCCATTTGTTCCAATACTGAGCACCAGTGCAGAAGATATCAGAGGTGGAGGAAAGATATATATACTAACATAGTAGTATTTTTGGAGGGGAGCAAAAACCTGGAAACAGTTCAGAAAATAAAAATTTCTTATATATAAGTTGTAATGAAATATTTCTGTGTAATGAAAAATGATGAATGTGAGGAATTTGAAGAAATTTGAGGACTTGTTTAAATTAATATAGTATGAAGTGAACAGTACTAAGAAGCATATACATAATCTTCACAGTAATATAAAGGAAAACGATACTAAAAGATCTCAAAATTCAGATCAATACAATGACCAGACAACCACTAATGAAATATACCCTTGTCCAGTACCAAAGTGGTGGTCTGTGGGTGTAGGATGTAGCGTATGTTGCCAGGAATAGTCATTGTGCCTGTTGATTTTGCTTAGTACTACTTTATTGCAATGGGAAAGGCACTGAAGAGGTCATCAATGTTTGTTTTTAACATGTTAGTAAAACATTTTTAGAAGTCTTCCTGGGACAAATTCACACAAATAAATTCTCTGCACTCACTCAATTTGTATTGCATTCATCAACATTTGTTTGATTGGTACTACTTTTAGATATATCCTTATGGTTTTGAACTACAGTTATGTCTTCACATCTAAAATGTAAAATCTTTGAAGGGAGATACTATTTTTAAATTTTTTTCTTACATCTTTCTTCCAAATATTTAATGTAGTTGTACTGTACTCTTTACCCAGTAGATACTTTCAGTATTGCTGACTTAATGCAATTTTTTTGTTTCTAGAATGAAATTTAAGAGTTTCAGTAATATAATATATCAGTATGAGTGAACAGGATACAAATCCCCTCACAGGGTATTATGGATTTTTCTGATCACGGTAAACTATAAATAGACTCAAAATGCAACACCACTTTTAGACCTATGTGATTACTCCATCCCCCTTGCCTTTTCAATGTGTAGTTAAGTGGCACTTGGTGATCTCATTTGCTCCCATCGATTCAGTTTTCTATGCTGACGATACTCAGATCTACTTATCCAGCCTGGCCTTCTCTAGTGACCTCTAGTCCTGCATCTTCAACTGCTTTTTTGACACCTTGAAGTAGATGTTCAGTAGACATCTCAACTTAACACATGCAAAACTGAACTTAGCGTCTTTCCACTTCAACCTTCCCCTCTTCCTAACTTCATTGTGACTAGCCAGGTTACCATCCTCCTGGTTGCATAGGCCTCATCCTCAACCACTTACTCTCTCACAGCCTCATATCCAATCTTTTGTCAAGTATTATTAATTCTACCTTCATAATATCTCTCATCTATGACCCCTTCTCTCCTCTAATATTGCCATAACTCTAGTGCAAGCCTTCATTTCTGCATGTCTGGATTATTGTAGTAGGCTGCTGCTGTTTGGTCTGCCTGACACAAGTTAAAGTGATCTTCCTGAAGTGAAGATTCATAGAGGATCAGTAATATGTGAAGGAAATATTCCTTTGTTTCTTTTAATGTTTCAAGGGTAACAAAAGTAGTAGTAGCAGGAGTAGTAGTAATAACAGTACTTTCAGGTTTACAAAGTGCTCTACATACATGACCAAATTTGATAAAATGTGTAAACATTAAAGATATACTTATTCTCATTTTGAAGAAATTGATGCTCAGAAAGGTTAAATGATTTGTCTGTGGTCACAAAGTTGGTAAACATTGAGGACAGGATTTGATTCAGTAAACTTACTCAATAAACTCTAGCAGTTCCCTGTGACCACAAGAATCAAATGTAAAATCTTCTGCTTGATGTTCAAAATCCTCCATGACCTGTTTCCCTCCACCACCTGTCCAGTCTCCTCCTATACTTTACACTCCTCCTGTATACTCTGCCATCCAGTAACATTAGCTTCCTTACTGTTTCTTTCATGACACATTTTATCTCCTCACTCTGGACATTTTTTGCTGATTGTCTGTCCCCTATGTCTGAGATGCTTTCCCTTCTCAACCAAGCCTCCTGGTTTCTCTGGCCTCTGTCAAGTCCCATCTATAATCCCACTTTTTATGGTAAGTTTTTCCTAGCATCTCCCTAAATTCCAGTGCCTTCTCTCTATTGATTAATTCCAATTTATCCATAGTTGTTGTGTGTTCTTTGAACTAATTGGGAGCAGGAGCTGTCTTATGCCTTTCACTTTACCTTTGCATTAAGCCAGTGCTTAGCCTTTAGCATAGTGTCTTACATGTAGTGTGTGTTCATCCTTCATTGCCAAAGAAGACCCTGCCATCACAGAAATAATGACATGACTTGCACTTGACTTTGTTTTGAGTGAGGGAGGGCTGTTTAGGTTACCAGCCTCACTTCTCCTCCAGAGCCATCTGAATCCAGTGACCAGATATTCATCAGGATGACTGGAGATGACCGAAAATGAGGCAGTTGGGGTTGACTGACTTTCCCAAGGTCACACAGCTAGTGAGTATCAAGTGTCTGAGGTTTGAACTCAGGTCCTTCTGACTCCTGCACTGGTGCTCTATCCATTGCACCACCTAGCTGCCCACCTTGCATATAGTAGGCAATTGATAAATGTTTATTAACTGACTAGCAGAAAGAGGAGGAAGAATATGTTATAGCTTTTACATTATAAACTTTATAATATTAAACTTTTACAAACTTTAATTGTTGATCTTTGACCAGGGACCATTGACTGATTAACACTATTAGAGAAATTGAATTATATTCTTTTTGTCATTCTTGCTATGGTTGGAACCAGAAAGGGTGTTGTAGCCTAGCCTTGATTCAGTTCAATTTGGTTATTCATGACTAGAACAAAATAACTCATTCTTAGACCATCTAACCATTAACAAGAGAAGTTTTACTTAGCCAAACATGGAAAGAATGCTTAGCAAGGACATAGAGCCAATTCAGGTAGACATGGTAGATAGCTTTTTTCTCCATGTAGAAGTACATCTTGTCTGCAGGGTGTATTTGCTGTGGTTACAGTAACTGGATATCTGTCAAGTCACAAGAGCCCTGACTTCTTATGAGTTGGCCTTTTATTCCTCATATGACCAATAGGCTTTCTACTGTTATCACATTTGTCCTTTGGTCAAATAGCACTAATGAGGATTTTACAGGATGTAATGGACAGCCCAGGGAGGCAGTGTATTGTAGTGGAAGGAACATTGCATTTAGGATCAGAGTTCTTAGTTCAAATCTTGTCTCTGATGTTTACCAACAGACAAGACAGCCTATCTGAGCCTTAGTTTCTTTAACAATAGAATGTCTGTAATTGCTTATACGTTGTATCAAATTTGTTCATATGTGCAAAGCACTTTGTAAACCTGAAAAGTACTGTTACTACTACTACAACTTTTCTTACCCTTGAAGAACCAGAGGAATATTTCCATCACATTGTATTGATCCTCTACGAAGGATTTATGTATGAACATGAATTAGAATCTAACAGAAGGAGCAAATATGGTGGGGTTGTAATCTTTTTCAATGGAGAACACACCTGCCCCAGTGAAGGGAAGGGAAGATGCATTTACATAGCACCTACTGTGTGCCAGGAACTGTGCTAAATTCTTTACAAATTTTATCTCATTTGGTCCTAAGAACAATCCTGTGAGATATGTTTTGTTGTTTATTCCTATTTTGCAACTGAGGTAGCTGGGTCACACATCTTGTAAGTGTCACAGGCTAGATTTAAATTCAGGTCTTCTAACTCCAGGCCCAGTGCTTGATCCACACCATCACTGAGCTGCCCCAGTGAAATCACAGACCGATCAAAGTATTATTAATAATAATACACATTTATTTAACACTTTAAGATACATTAAATACCTTCTCTCCAAGAATGCTATGAGGTAGATAAGACAGGTATAATTTTTCCATTTATAGGTGAGGGAGCTGGTTCAGAGAGGTTAAAGGCCTGTGGTCACAAGGCAAGTTGTCTGTTAAGTATCAGACCTGAGAAACAAAGCTAGAACTTGAAACTCTAAATTCAGCTATCTTTCCACTTTGTCACGCTGCCCAATTCAGCATAGCTTCTGACTTAGGTTCCTCTGAAGAACTATTTCTGAGGTCTGTTCACATGTGTTTTAATACCGTCTGGGCTTTGTTTAAAAATAAAGCAAAACACCTAGGCAGTTTTCACAATTTTCCTAACCTGCGCCCAGGGCCTTAAAAAGAAGGTACAATTCTATGGAATCATTCTGTTCTGAGAAAACATTCTGAAAACTTTTGAAAGCAGAATCATCTATATAAGAAACTCTTGTTATTAGGCTGGTAAGCAAGTGAGATTTTTCTGTGTTTCTGTGTTCATTCATTATGCAGTTTAGCCACAAGAATGAAGCTAAAGTAATCTGATGTCCTGCTCAGATTACTTCACTTATTTGTTCAGAAACCTTCACTAGTTGAATAAAGTACAGTAAAGTACAGTAGTTCAGTAGCAGTTGAAGTGCAAATGCCTTGACCTAACATACAAGGCCTGCCACATTCTGACTCCAGCGTAACTTTGAAATCTTATCTCCCTAACTCCCTTTCAAAACCCGTTACTGTTTACTCTCCCCTCTCCTTATCTTGCCCTTTCCTGTGTCCATGCCATTGTTCATGGATTCCGTTCCTTAAGCTTCCAGGTTCAACTCAGGTGCTATGTCATACATGAAACCTTCTCTGATTCTTCCTGGTAAAAGTGACACTTCCTCTTAAAATTTACCGGGAAACTTTATTTATATGTATTTGTTATCCCACCCACTTAGAATATGAGCTCCACGAAGGAGAAGACTTTTATTTTATCTTTGTATCTTCAGTACCTACCACAGTGCTTTGTCTACAATTAGGCATTTTGTAAATTCTCTTTAATTGAATTGAAGGGGCTTATACTCTATTCACAGTTAATTTTCAATCAATTAACATATAAAATATTCTTAAAAGTAAAACTATAATAAATGTTAATCCTTCTTTAAATCAGAAGTTATTTTTACATTTTGCAGATTTTTAGGGTTTTAATTTTAAGCATTAGTCACTAATGCACCACAGATATATGGAAGTATCAATTTGTGGAAACTTCCAGTAAATTAAATGGCTTATAGTATACTATGCCAAGAATGTAGTTCTAATATAAATCTAAGGAAATTGCAGGACTAATTCTTGGTTCTTCAAGACTAAGCTCAAATCATTCTTCATCCATAAAGTCTTATGAACCCACTGTGACCTTTCCATTTCTAAAATGAGAGCACTTATTTTTTCACCATTCATTTAATTCATGTATGACTTTAACATTTAATATGTTGTTTAGCTTATGTAACTTTTTTAATTATTAACTTTTCATATTAACTTTTTTCAAACCTTTGATATTTCCAGTTAGATTGCAGAATTATGTGATTATTCAATCTAAAGGGACCTCAGAGGCCATCATTCCAATCCGTACCCACTATATGAGCTCCCTGTTATGCCTTCACAAGGAATGATAATCTATCTCCTACTTAAAGATTTAAAGATCCCGCAGATAACTTTAATTATTAGGAAGTTTTTCCTTTCCCTTTTCTAATCAAAAATCTTCCTCTTTTTAACTTTTATCCTTACCTTTAATTCTGTCCTTTAGAGAAATGCAGAGAAGTCTGATCCTTCTTCCATATGACAGTTCTTCAAATAGAAGAATCAATTATGTTTCTTCTAGATATTTTCCTTTCTAAACTAAATATCCATAACTGACTCTCATATAGTCCAACTTCTAATATCTGTACCATCTAGCATTTAAAGAGCAAAGTAAAGTGTTGGAATGTCACTAATGTTGAGTATAAATGATACCTGGTAGTTCCTTCCAGGGAGCAAGAATAGCATGTGAGAAATTTATTCCATTGGGAAGCCATGCAAAGTGTGGTTAAATGGAAGATAAAACTTTTTTGCTACCTTTGCTTAAAAAAGAAAATCATTATTTCCTCCAACCGGTGTTCATATGGAGTTGTTTCGAGTCTGTTTACTTTCTTGGCTATATTCCAGTGTATCCATTTTCTTCCTAAAATATTGTATACAGAACTGAACACAGTATTTCATGATATAGACTATAGTGCTATTATAATCTCACAGATACTTAACTCTATACTTCTCTCAATGCACCTTAGGACCACACTAGTGTTTTTTTTTGTAGTAGTATGGTTGTAGTTGTCGTCCTTTGCTCTTGACCAGGACCAAAATGACATCACTATGATAAAGTCAAGTTTAAGTATGTCTGACTGTGACTGATCAGAACAGCATGAACTCAGAATGCTCTACCACAGATCAGGCACAAATAGTCCATGTGAACATGTGGGGTGGCTACTCTAAATTTGCTCATCCTGCATTTCCTTTTAGCTATTTCAGTTCTGCTTTGCTCATAGATCACAGCACCTTCTCTGATGTGGGCATGCTATGCTGAGAGGTCCTATACTAATGTGTCCCATGTCACACAATCACTTCCAGAGTTCTTGAGAGACACCTTGAGAGTATTCTTGTATCACTTCTTCTGGCCACCATGTGATTGCTTGCCCTCTGTGAGTTCTCCATAAAATAGTCTTTTTGGCAAGCATACATTTTGCATTCAAATAATGTGGCCAGTCCATCAAAGTTGGACTCTCTAAAACATAGTTTGAATGCTTGGCAGTTTAATTTGAGTAAGGACTTCAGTTTCTGGTACCTTGTTGTACCAGATGATCTTCAGAATCTTCCTAAGACAATCCAAATGGAAGTGATTCATTTTCCTGGCATAGCACTGGTAGACTGTCTGGGTTTTTACAGGCATACAACAGTGAGGTCACCACAACGGCTCTGTAGACCTTCAGTTTGGTAGTCAGTCTAATATCTCTTCTCTCCCATACTTTCCATCAGCGCCTCCCAAACACTGAGCTACCTCTGGCAATGCATGCATCAATCTCATTATCAGTGTATATCCCTGGAAAGTATACTACCAAGGTAAGTGAACTTATCCACAGCATTCATACTTCTCCATTTGCTGAAACCAATGATTCCACATGTGCATAGCATGGTGGTGCTAATGGAGCACCTGTGTTTTCTTGATGTTAATTGTTAGGCCAAAATTATAGACTGAATTATAGTAGTATACCACTAACTTAGAGCCACTTGTACCTCCATGGGGTCTTAGGGTACATTAACAAAAGTATAGTGCTTGTAGCCCCATAATATTCCACCATTATGAGTTCAGGGCCAGAGTTCATAACAGAGACTTCTAATTTCCTCTACAGCACTTGTTTATTTATTTTTGTTTAATAATTGGTGCTTAGTAAGTATTTATTAATTAAAATCAGTAGTATCTGTTTGGACCCAAGAACTTTTTATTTTGCTTTAGGTCCAGAGTTACTTATATTTCAGGAATGATTTCAGTTTATGTACCTTTCTTCCTTTGAGAGAGCTTATTTGTATTTCCTTTCACCATTCTGATTGCTATTAAAGAAATTATTTTGGGGGGGCAGAGCCAAGATGGTGGAGTAAAGGGAGAGACTTGCCTGAATTCTCCCAAATTCCCCTCCAAACAATGTGTATAAAATGCCTCAAAATGAATTCTGAAGCAGCAGAACCAGCAAAAGGATTGAGTGAAACAATTTACTAGCCCAAGATAACTTAGTAGGTCTATAAGAAACGTCTGTCTTACTGGGTTGAGCATGGCGCATACTACAGACCAGGCTGCACCAGCACAGGCTACTCCTGGCAAGCCAGCAGCAGGCCTTGGGGGCAACTAAATTGGCAGCAGCAGCAGCTTCTGAAGCTCTCAGCCCATAGATAAGGGGGTTGGACAGTGAGTCACAAGGAGATTACAAGGGATCCTTTGCTGGCACTGGGAGCAGGACCCTATTACATTAACCATACTAATTCCAGGTCACAGTCCCAGAGTGAGGAGGAGTACTAGTAGCATCAAGATGGAACAGAGTGTTTGTGGCCATTCACAGACCAGAGTACGGGGCAGGAGAGCAGTGACCACACTTCTTAGTTCATACTACCTTGGAAGAAATGAAAACTTATAGAACAGAAAACCCCCAGAACTAGCTCTGAAAACACCAGCATGAGAAACTAAAGTTTGGGACAGTGCTCCCACCCTCACCCCAGGAACAGAGACCAACTTTAACATAAAGTTAAAAGTCAAGAAATAGACTGACAAAGTGCACAAATAAACAATAATAACAACAGCAAAGAACCTGACCGTACAAAGTTAATATGGTGACAGGGAAAATCAAAATACAAACTTAGAAGAAGACAACAGTGTGAAAACAGCTAATCAAAGGAAAATATGAGTTGGTGTTATGTCCAAAAAGAATTCCTGGAAGAGCTCAAAATTTTTTTAAATCACCTAAGAAAGGTAAAAGAAAATTTGAAAAAAGAAATGCAAGAAAATCATGAAAAAAAGAGTCAAAAGTTTGGCAGAGGAGGCACACACACACAAAAAAAAATACTGGAGAAAATAACACCTTGAAAATTGAAATAGGCTAAATGATAAAAGAGACCCAAACATCCACTGAAGAGAAGAACTCCTTAAAAAGCAGAAATGGTCAAATGGAAAAAAGGTGTGCAAAAATTCAAGGAAGAAAAGAGCTCCTTAAAGAGAGCTGAACAAGTAGAAGCTAATGATCTCATGTGATATCAGGAAACAATAAAAATTAAAATCAAAAGAATTTTTTAGATAGAAGAAAATGTGAAATATCTCAGTGGAGAAACAACTGACCTGGATGATTTAAGAATTACTGAAGGACCTGAAAGCCATGATTTAAATAAAAAAAAAAAAAGACCTAGACTTCATCTTTCAAGAATTATCAAGAAAAACTGCCCTGATAGAACCAGAGGGCAAAATAGAAATTTAAAGTATCCATTGCTCACCTCCTGAAAGAGACTCCAAAGTGAAAACTCCTCAGAATATTATTGCCAAATTACAGAGCTCCCAGGTCAAGAAGAAAATATTGCAAGTAGCTGGAAAGAAACAATTCATATATTGTGGAGCCATTGTCAAGAGTGCCTAAGATTTAGCAGCTTCTAGATTAAAAGATCGGAGGGCAAAGGATATTCCAAAGGGCAAAAGAGCTTGGATTACAAGCAAGAATCACCTTCCTAGCAAACTGAATATAATCGTTCAGGGGGAAAAATGGATATTTAATAAAATAGAGAACTTTTGAGCATTCCTGTTGGAAAGACCAGAGATGAATAGAAAATTTGAGTTTCAAATACAAGACACTAGAGAAGGATAAATAGGAAAGAGAAATCATAAGGAATTCAGTAAGGTCAAACTGTTTACATTCCTACATGAGAAGGTGATGATTGTTGTTACTCTTAAGAATTTTATCACTCTTATACCAGTTAGAAGATACATACTTAAGGGCATAGAAGTAAAAGGGGAGGGAAATAAGAGAAAGAAAGGACTCATAAAAGAGAGAGTAGATTGGGGGAGGCAGTGGTCAGAAGTGAAATACTTTTGAGGAAGGCTGTGTGTGTGTGTGTGTGTGTGTGTGTGTGTGTGTATGTATGTATGTGTATGAGAGAGAAAGAGAGAGAGAGAACAACAACAAGAAACAACAGGAAAAATGTAGGATAGAGGGAAATATACAATGAATAATCATAACTGTGAATGTGAGTGGGAGAAACTCATCCTTAGAACAGAACCAGATAGAGTGGATTACATGATTTAGACGTAAAGGGTGATAACATAGGCAAATTAGCGGAGCATGAAATAGTTACCTTACCTATGGATAAGGGAAAATTTATAACCAAAAAAAGAAAGAGCATTGCAGTATATAAAATGGATACTTTTGATTATATTAAATTAAAAAGGTTTTATGCAAAGAAGACCAATGCAGCCAAGATCAGAAGGAAAGCAGAAAACAAGAATTGTTTCTATAAGTTCCTCTGATAAAGACCTCATTTCTCAAATATGTAGAGAACTGAGTCAAATTTGTAAGAATGCAAGTCATTCCTTAATTAATAAATGGTCAGAGATATAAACAGGCAGTTTTCAGATAAATCAAAGCTGTCTATAATGAGGTGGAAAATGCTCTAAATTACTATTGATGAGAAAAATGCAAATTGAAACAACTCCGAGGTGCTAGTTCACATCCATCAGATCAGCTAATATGACAGAAAAGGAAAATAACAAATGTTTTAGGGAATATCGGAAAATTAAGAAACTTACCATTGTTGTGAACTTATCCAACAAACATTCTGGAGAGCAATTTGGAACAATGCCCAAAGGAGTATAAAACTGCATATACCTTTTGACTCAGCAATACCACAACTAACTCTGTATCCCAAAGAGATCAAAAGAAAATGACCTGTATGTACAAAAATATTTATAGTGCCATTTTTGTGGTGGCAAAGATTTGGAAATTGAGCAGATCTCCAACCTTTGGGAAAAGGCTGAACAAGTTGTGGTATGTGATTGTTATGGAATACACTTGTGCCATAGGAAGTGACAAGCAGGATGATTTCAGAAAAACCTGGAAAGGCTTACATGAACTGATGCAAAATGAAGTGAGCAAAACTGGGAGAACACTGGACATAGTAACATTAATATCGTTAATGGTTAACATTAATACAAACAACTGTGAATGACTTAGATATCCTCAGCAATACAATGATCTTAGACAATTCTGAAGGACATAAGATGAAGAATGCTATCTACTCTAGAAAGAACTGGTGGATTTGCAATGCAGATTGAAGCTTACATTTTTTACTTTATTTTTCTTGTATAGTTTTTTTGTCTGTGTTTTCTTTCTCAATATGACTAATATGGTAATATGTTGTATATGACTGTACATGTGTAACCTTTATTAAATTTTTTGCTTTTTCAGTGAAGGTGAAGTAACAGAGGGAGGGACTTTGGAACACAACATTTTAAAAAATGGTAAAAATTATTTTTACATATAATTGGAACCTCCAAAAAAATTAAAGAAATTATTTCACCACCCTCAGTGCCACAAATTTTATTCTCAGAAATATTGACGCTGATTTTTGTAACATGCTAATGTCAGATTATTCAATTGTAGCTCATGTTTTCTAGAGCTTTTAATTTACAAGTTTAACCTTGAGAGGTATAGGTAGAGTATAATTTCCCATGTTTTATAGGTGATGAAACTCCAGACTAAGATTAAGTGATGATCTATTCATTAGCACGTAGCTATTACAAGACAAAGTGAAGGCCCAAGAGTCATTTTCTAAAATTTTTTTTCAGTTAACAAGCACTTATTTTCTTCTCCCAAACAAAGCTATTGTAACAAATATGCACAGTCAGGCAAAATAAATTCCCACAGTGGTGATATAAAAAAAAAAAAGTGTCTCATTCTGCTTCTTGAGTCCATTATTTCCTCTAGAAGGTGAGAAGTTTTTTTTATTGCTAGTCTCTTGGAACCAGTCTTTTGACTACAAATCTCATATCCTTTCTACTGCATTATACTGCCAGGTTTTTTGGCTACAGTGAATAGAATTTAACTAAGAAATAACAGCATAGTACTATAGGACCTGTTACGAATGAAGTGGCAACAGGCACTGGACCTTTGATTTCTTTAGTACAAGGAACTCTATGATGAGGAGTCCCTTTACTGATGCAGGTCAGCACTTGCTCTACAGTAGTTGTTTTAGAAAGTTTCTGTGACACTGAGAAGTAATTGACTTGTCCAGAGACACACAACCAGAATGTGTCAGGGATGGTACTTGTTCCCAAGTCTTCCTGACTCTGAATGTTTCTCTCTTTACATTATACCATGCTGCCTCTCAAAAATGTAATGTGCTACATAAATGCTTAATAATATCAAAATTATTTGAGTAAATTCAACTGTTTTTTGTAAACATCTGGGAATGTTCCCAGGTTATCAGAAGCTCTACTAATGCACGTAAACTTGGGCAGGTTCAGTCTTACATGAAAGGTTTCAAATATAGTCACCATATTTGACTGTGTCCACTTTTATGGGCCTTGCCTAACTAAGTGTGGAGAGATACATTATCTGTTGGCTGCCCACTTGGTGATAATGTTGTTTGGCTTATGGTAATTCATAGAACAAAGAAAACTACAGTTTAAAAAAACCCTTAGTCTTATATAGCTTTTTTCTACTGCATTGATGATAGGAGGATGTTGAAAAAAAGTCTGCTGAATTTTTTATACATTCTATACCCATTAATTTAACAGTTGCTACTCTAAATATCCTTGTACGGTAATCTCATACTCCTGGAGGAATTGAATCCTGTCAATATCGACATTCTCTCTTAAACAAAACCAGAAGGTATAAGTAAATTGTAATTATTAAATAGAACTATAGGATCACAATTTCTCCCTGATGAGGTAAATTAAAGAGCTGTCCAAAATCAATTAGGCAATATTTTGTGGGATTATTGGTCATCTTGTATAATGGTACTTATGATGAGCCCAAGCAGAAAGACTAGCATTATGATTTGTGCACTAGTGTCTTTTGCAAAGGTTAAGAAAAGAGAAATTCTCTGAATAACTTAATAAAACATTTTAAATTAGATCAATATATACCTTAATATTTGGGGTGTCATCATACAAAGGTGGACACTAAAGAGATGAGGGGAAAATATTTTAGAAAATAAGACTCAGATTCATAGAATAAAAGAACCTGGAGCTTATTGCCATAGACTTCCCATGCCCCATTATGTATCATTAATACTTTTTCAGGAAGAGAATAAGAATGAATTCAACATGTGTAATTTCCAAATAATATCACCAAAAAACAGGATTAACTGTATCTTAAAGGACAAATAATAACTGATTACCATTTTGATTGTCAGTTTCAGTGATACACAATAATATGTATAGAATCCAATAGCCAACTTGTGGAAGCAAAAATGGAATTCCATAGTAAATTAGAAGAAAGAATAAGAATGTGATGTGGCAAATAGTTAAACAATTCTTGTTTGACTTATTTAAGTGAACTGTTGGTGCCACAAATGAAGTGTTTAGACTATGGAGGTTTAATCCATGTATAGCAGTTGCCACAGTGAGGAGGCCAGAACAGCCAAGAAATTGCCTCAGCCAGTAACTCCATATTCTTACGAAGCAGAGAAATATGGCAGCCAAGGGCAACACTGATTTAAAATAAAAGTTCACTTGCAAAATTTTATGAACAGTATTGCTTTTAAAACACTGAGAAGTGAAGGAGGAATGAGACCAGTTGCCGTGAGATGCAGTTAAGTCATCACATCCCAAGAATTGTTTAAAATGAAACTGGAAGGACAATAAAAAGACATTAGTGGAAAAGTTCTTTTTAGTGTTCTTCAAATAACAAATTTTCTTCATCAGGGATAAAGGAGCCACTACATATAGATTTTAACATAATCCTTGAAGTGTGGTATACAGAATTAAGATAGAATTAACAAAAATTGAGATGTAAAGTACAGTTGGATGAAAACCGAGGAATTTTCTTCAGGAAATGATAAATTTTTAGGGCATTAAAGGATCAAATCTTAAGATACCTGAAAGAGGAGAAGATAGCAGATAATTAGAAAAAGAAATTATAGAACTTACCACCATCTAATGAGCCTATATTCTCATCTCTACAAAGTTGAGAAAATTTACAAACATATTGAGGTTCTCATTGATGAAATAAGGGAAGGAAACCAGAAGGTTCTTCACAAATGGGATTCTATTAGAGGCCACATCTTTACAGTCACATAGAATAATTGAAAGGTACAGAGAATGCAAGATCCCTTTTTCCCAACTTCCCCCATGCTTATTTGTTGGTTATTTTTAAAAATTTGATTTGTTAGAACTAAATTATGTTACCTTAAATGCTTGCCTTCAATGCCCATTAATACTTTATAAAATTCCTTAATACATGAAATAACGTAAATTTGATCATCTTGTTATTAACATCAGGCAAGGCCATAAAACAATATGTACACTCACAAAAGGTGTTTGTTACTGTCATGAAAGTCATTTACCACAAAATCCCAAAATTAGAGGACTCCTTATAAATGTTGAAGACGTATTTGTAGATTTTTTTTGCTCATTCCATTGAACTCTGGAACATTTTCATACTTCCCAGATAAGATCCATAATTATTCAAAACAGTTTGGCCCAATTATATCACAAAAACTGGGTGGATAAGGAATTCCTTCTTGTCTAGGCTCTGATATATAAATAGATGATTCATAGAAATGGTTCATCAGTAAGTATGTGTGAGACCCTACAGAAAGACAGTGATAACTAGGAGGAAAAGAAAATGACTTTGCGTTTGAGGAAATATACAGTCATTTTAGTTTTCTCTCTGAAACACAAACCAACCTTTCAAATATAAGTATTTTTCACAGTGATGCTATATGACTGCAAATTGTGAAATACTACAGTCTCTGAGGAATCAAAAATTTAGGTCATCCAATAGGCAATGGAGAGATATATGATGGACATAAACTGTAGCATACTATAGTATGAAAGTGTAAAATGTGTTTTTTAAATCAGTCTTTAGTAGTTGCTGTGCTCAAAAAAGTTAGACCACCTTGTTGCAAACATTCTGGTGATGAGTCTGTTAGGACATAGCCAACCTGGTCTTTAGATACAAATATAAGTCTCTCAATGGGTCCAACTTTGGTACTGGACTTAGAGATATGCTGATGTGCTCTTTAAGAACCTAAAGTCATTTCCATGCTGTCAGGAGGCATTGCTGGCAAAGTTCTTTTAAGGCTTCCATAGTGACCCTAAGATTACTTAATTCAGTACTGTTAAGTAAATAAAATTACTTAAATGAATATTTCTAATTCCCTGTTCCCCCATTATAATTTTTCCTGCCTTTCATCACAGTAGAGAAGAATATTACAATAGCACAGCTAGATTGAGACACATTGAGGTCAAATCATGTTGTAGGAGCTTGTGTGCTAGACATAACATCAAGAGACCTAGGTTCAGTCCACAGAATAGTAACAGTACTAACAACAGTTCTGTTCAACACACATTTATTGAGTACCTCTTACATGCTACAAGACATTTGTCATTTCTCATGACATACAGTCACTTCCTTATAAGGAAACCTATGGTACAGATAATTCAAAGCAATGCATAACCTACAATTTCTACTGGACTCTAGAATGCCTTATGACATTTTAATAGTAGATTTGCATTCTGAATTATGCCTTATACTAATATAGAAAGTTTTAAGTTCAGATTGTTTTAGTGACTGCCTCCAATTCATTATGCATGTACCTGCATTCCCAGCACCATCCTACCTCACTCAACATTATTGCTATTAATGTTACCAAAGTTGGGATACATCATCTTTAGCTGAAAGGATATTAGCATCCCTCTCTGGTTGTTGATGATCAAAATCAATAAAATGTTCAAGAAAATATTGGCACCTGAAAATCCTTTTCCAGTGCATTCAGAACAACTGAAGGAATACTGAAAAAGGCAAGAACTTTGGGAAGAAAGTAGGCATCTACCTGAAACATTTTATATTGGTGCCACGTCTCTTTGTGAATAAGAGGTGATTCTTACTACATAAATCATTCATTGGAATGGTGTCTGGTATGAAAGTTAGTTTTATGATCCCTCAACTGGCACCATCAATCATGTATATATAAAGTGAAAAGAAAGTTAGTCAAAAAAAAAGATGAGTTCACTAAAAGAAATGTTTGTGGTTTTATACTTGGATTAAACATTCTAAATTCATTCCACCAGTATAACATTGCTGGAAAGGTTCTAACCTGAAAATCATGCTTCAAACTAACACCAGCTATGAGCCAGTGGACTAGTAGTTCATCTTAAAAAGTTTAGAAAGCTGTGAATATGCTAGTGGGATTTGAATTTCTGTATTGAAAGTGCATTTTAAGCTTTGTTGCCAGAAGGTGTGCTTCTTGCTTTCAGTTGGGATAAGATAATGTAAGAAATAAAAATACAAGAGTGAATGGCATCATTTTTGTTTAATGTGTATTATATTGTAAGAATCAACCAATAAACATTTTAAGTATGTACTTTGACCAGGCACTGTGCTAAGTGCTGAAGAAGGAAGCAAAAAAGTCCTTTCCCCCAAGGAGCTTACGATCTAATGGATGCGATAACATACAAAGAAATATACAAAGCAAGCTATGTACAGGATAAATAGGAAATAATTATAGGGGGAGCACACTGGAATTAAAGGGGATTGGAGAAGGTTTTTTGTAGAAGGTGGGGTTGTAGTTGAAATTTGAAGCCAAGGAGGTTAATAGTCAGAATGGGAGAGGGAGAATGCTCCAGACATGGGGGACAGCCAGAGATAGTGCCCTCAAGCCAAGAGATAGAGTTTCTTATTTGTGGAACAGCCTGGAGGCCACTGGAATAGCTGGGAAGCCAATGTCACTGAATTGAATAGTACATTTCAGAGAGGAAGGTGTAAGAAGACTGGAAAGCTAAAAAGGGGGCTGGGTTATAAAGGGCTTCAAATGCAAAACAGAACATTTTGTATTTTGGAGGCAATAAAAAGCCCCTAGAGATTATAGAGTAGAGGACTTGACACGATCAAATCTGCATTTTAGGAAAATCACTTAAGTGACTGAATAGAGGATGGATTAGCATGGGGAGAGACTTGTAGCAAACAAACTCACCAGAAGGCTATTACAGTAATCAAGGCATGAGGTGATGAGACCCTGCGCTAGAGTATGACCATGTCAGGGGAGAGTGGGAGATATATTTGAGAGATGTTGTAAAGGTGAAATTGATAGGCCTTGGTGCTAGCTTGGATATTGGGAAGTGAGAGAGAGTGAGGAATCTAGGATGACTCCTAGGTTGTAAGCCTGAGGAACTGGGAGCATTGCATTGCCCCTCTACATTAATAGTCATATAGATAGGTGGAAAATCTGGAGAGAATGGTGTCTTGAGAACCTAGAAAGAAGAAAGTATTAAGGAAAAGAGATTGGCCAATAGTATAACAGTCACGGAGAAATCAAGGAAAATGAGGATTGAAAAGAGGCCATTGGATTTGGCAACTAAGAGAACAATAGGGGAGGTTGGAGGAGGGGAGGGTTTAGGGGAAAGATGAGTTTCGTTTTGGACCTATTAAGTTTGAGATGTCTACTGGAGACCCAGTTTGAAATGTCTGAAAACCAGTTGGACATGTGAGATTGAAGATTAGTGAAAGATTGGAGCAGGAAAGATAGATTTGAGAATCTTCAGCATGTACAGGGTAATTATATATATGGGAGATGATGAGATCACAAAGTGAAATAGTATAGAGGAAGAAGAGAAGAGGGCCCAGGGCAGAACTCTGAGAGACACCTACAGTTGAAGGGTGTAATCTGGACAAGAATACAGAAAAAGAGACAGAGGAGTGTTCTAATAGGCAGGAAGAAAGAGTGGTGTCTCAAAAACTGAGAGGGGTGAAGCCAAGATGGCAGAATAGAAGAAGCACTCAGTCAAGCTCTTCCAAAAACTCCCCTGTTTAACTTTAAAGTAACACCTCAAATTGAATTCTGAAGAGGCAGAACCAACAAAAAGGTCAGGGTGAAACATTTTTCCAACTTAAAACAACTCAAGAAATCAGAAGTAGAGATTTGTGGCATAGGAGTAGAGACTGGCCAGTTACCCACATGAATACAATGCCAGTGGTGGGACTAGGTGATGAGGACAGAACCATCAGCAAGTTTAGGTACTCTCAAGCCAGACCTTGTCACTGGTCAGAAAGCAATTAGAGGGATCCCCTGTGTTAGCACTAGATGCAAGACCAGATGATATTTGGCAATTCTTTTGCCTCTGCCTACTTCAGAGCCATAGTTCAAGGGCAGAAAGGAGGACTTTAAGTCATGAGGCAGCAGGGATCCTAAGGAACAGTATTGGTTATAACCCCAAGGGATCAGGGACCTTCCTGGGTAAGCACCAGAGCACATACCAGGAGAGCAGTGACTATACCTTTCACCAGATCATACCATTTTGGAAGCCCCCCAGAAAATCTAAACTCCCAGAACTAATTCTGAAAATAGCAGTCTGAAGTTTGAGATGGCACTCCTTTCTTTCCCCACTGCTTCCTTGCAGCAGGAACAGAGCCCAACTCTAACATAAAGTTCAGAGTCAAGAAATAGGCTGGGAAAATGGGCAAACAAAAAAGAACCTGACCATAAATGCTACTGTGTTGTTAGGGAAGAGCAGGACACAAACTTAAAAGATAGCAACATAGAAACAGCTACAGGAAAAGCCTGAAAGAAAAAAGTTTGAATTGGCCATGAGCCCAACAAGAATTTTTACAAAAGCTAAAAAATTATTTTCAAAATTAAATAATTTTGTGATGGAGGAAAAAATGGGTAAAGAAATGAAAGTGAGGGAAGAAAATATGAAAAGACAATACCTTGATAAAAGAGGCACAAAAATACTGAAGCAAGTAATTTTTCAAAATGCAGAATTAGCTAAATGGAAAAAGAGGTACAAAATCTCACTGAAGAAAATAATTCCTTAAAAATTAGCCTTGGACAAGTGGCAGCTAATGACTCCATGAAACATCAAGAAACAATTATAGTAGAAAGAATGAAAAAATGGAAGAAAATGGGAAATATCTCATTGGAAAAATAGATCAAGGAGTGATAATTTAAGAATTCTTGGACTGCTTGAAAGCCATGATCAAAAAAAGAGCCTAGACATTATATTCATGAAATTATCAAGGAAAACTGCCTCAGTATCCTAGAACCAGAGGTAAAATAGAAAGTGAAGCAATCCATTGATCATCATCTGAAAATGATCCCAAAATGAAAACTCCTAGGAATATTATCTCCAAATTCCAGAGCTCCCAAGTCAAAGAGAAAATATTTCAAGCAGCCGGAAAGAAACTATTGAAATACTATGGAGCCACAGTCAGGATCACACAAGACTTAGCAGCTTCCACATTAAAAGATCCAAGGACCTAGAATGTGACATTCCAGAAGGCAAATGAGCTGGAATTACAACCAAGAATAACTTACTCAGAAAAACAGTACAATTCTTCAAGAGAAAGGGGTGGGGGAGGGAAGGGGTGAAGAACTTTCAAGCATTCCTGATAAGACCAGAGCTGAATTGAAAATTTTGATTTTCAAATACAAGACTAAAAAGAAGCATAAAAAGTTTAACGTGAAAGAGATATGAGGGACTTAATAGGGTTAAACTCTTTACATTCCTGTATGAGAAGATGATAAATGTAACTTACAAGAATTTTATCTTTATTAGAGCAATTAAAAAAGATTCTTCATAGAGGGAGTAGAAATGAGTTGATTATGTTAAGGTAATATAAAAAAAATGATCAAGAAAGAGGGATGCCCTGGGAGGAAGAGAAGGGAGAGAAAAAATAGGCAAAATTATCTCCCATAAAAAAGACATACAGAAAGAATTTTTATAATGGAGAAGGGGAGCAACACTTGCACCACACTTTCATCTAAATTGGTTCAAAGAGGGAAAACACACATTCATTTGATTATAGAAATCTGTCTTACCCAATAGGGAAATAGAAGAAGGAGGAAGTGAAAGGAGGATGGGATGGGGCAAGGGATAAAATATAAATCAGAAAAAAGAAGGCATTGGTCAGAAGCAAAAGAGACATTAGAGGAGGGAGAGGATAAAGAGAAGGATAAATAGAAGAAAATAGGATGGAAGGAAATGTAGTTAGTAATCATAACTATGAATGTGAATGGAAGGAATTCATCCATAAAATGGAAGTGAATAGCAGAATGGATTAGAAAACAGAATCCAACAACACATTATTTACAAGAAACAAACTTGAAACAGATACACACACAGTTAAAATAAGGGGCTGGAGCAGAATCTAATATGCTTCAGCCAAAGTAAAAAAGGCAGGGATAGCAATCACGATCTCAGCCAAAGCCAAAGGAAAACAGACTTAATTAAAAGAGAAAAAAAACAGGGAAACCACATCTTGCTGAAAGGCATAATAGACAATGAAGTCAAATCAGTACCAAAATCCAGAGAGAGGAGGGTATCAAGGAGAGAGTGATCAGCAGTGTCAAAGGTTCCATTGTGGTCAAGGAGAATGAGGACTGCAAAAAGGCCATTGGACTTGACAATTGAGAAAGCATTGGTAACTTTTGAGAGAGCAGTTTTGGTGGAATGATAAAGTCAGAAACAAGACTGTGAGGGATAAGAAGAGAATGAAAGGACAGAAGGTGGAGGCACTTATTGTAGATGACCTTTTCAAGGAGCTTAGCTACCAAATAAAGAAGACATAGGATAATAGTTGTTGGAAATAGAAGGATCAAGTGAGTAACAGTGTTTGGGACTCTCCTTGGTTCTCCTATGTGATGTGTGAGGTCTCCAGATCATGACTTGCCATCAAAATGCGTTTTGTGCATGGTCAAAGCGCTAATATTTAGCAGTGAAAAGAATTGATCACAATAGATAGGGATTTCAGAAATAGCATAATTTCCATCATTGTTTATCTTCTTTCCTTTAAATCTATGAATGTTACAGGTTCTTTTTTTATTAATTAAAAATTATTACTACTTTTTATTTAAGTCTTTTATGGATTCTCTCTCTCTCTCACCCACCCACACACACACATATACACACAAATACATATATATCTACCTTACTTTGGAATTGAACCCTCCCTTTTAACAAACATTTAAGTAGACAGCCTCTACAGTGAACAGCTGATGGTATATGCCCCATTCTGCCCAATTCCTTGCCTCTCTGTTTAGAAAGGAAAGTATGCTTCACTTTCCCTTCTGTGAGACGAAGATTACAACAGAGGTTCTTAAGTATACCACCCAGATGCCTTGGATTAGTGAATAGAGGTTCATTTAATGAGAATTTGCTGAATGCCTACCATATAACATCCCTGTCTTCAAGGAACTGAAAGGAGTTTGACCAAAATATTTTAACATTTTATAAAACAGGGAAATTTTTCCTAAAATTTTCTCTTCCACTCCCTAAACATAAGAATATTGAAGATCCACTGTGTGATTAACCAGTAGCTATCAGGAATAATTTCTCTTATTTTTAGAGCCCTTTATCAATAACATTTTTTCTAAATTGAAGGATTTCATAACAAAGGAGAGGAAGTTTTGGTATTCAGATTAATTTTGATATAGTAGAACTTAGTTTTTCATTTTCAACTTAACCTCAAGATTGCTTATTTGCATTTTTTATCCCATTATCCCATTTATCCCATTTATCTCATAGCATTAAGGAAAACTTGCCTGGGGTGATTACTATCCATACTTGTCACATAGATATTTTTGAATTTTGGAAGCAGATGACCTGTGTTTAAATTACAACTTTGCCTGTACTTGTATGATGTTGGGCAAGTTACTTAATCTCTGTGAGCCTTGGGGAAATGACCTTTACCTTCAACGACCTTTCTGGGTCTGAATCTATGACCCAAGGATCCAGTCACATTAGTTGGTCTACCCCCTATATACAGGGTGTCGCTTAAATAATTGGTTGTCTTGACCCATCTCAGACTTATTTTATATTTGTTTGCCTCTGGAATACTGTAGGCAGTAATAAGTGTAAAATGCTTTGAGCTCTTCAACAGAAAGAAATATATTAATACTATCTGCCTCCTTGTTGTTCAGTTGTCTTTTGGTCATCTGACTCTTTGTGACTCCATTTGGGGTTTTCCTGCCAGAGATACCAGAGTGGTTTGCCATTTCCTTCTCCAGCTCTTTTTACAGAGGAGGGAACTGAGGCAAACAGGATGAAGTGACTTGTCTAGGGTCACACAGCTAGTAAGTACCTGAGACCAAATTGGAACTCAGCAAGATGAATCTTCCTGACTCCAGGGCCCATTGCTTGATCCACTGCAGCCCCTGCCTCCTTACAAACTGTAAAATTTGAGACATGAATAATCGTTCATCCTTATAACGTAGTGAATTCCTAGATGTCCATATTGAATGTGAAAATTATGTTCACCTTGCATTTCCTTAGAACTTGTCTTTCAATATCATGGTGATAACAGTGATGGTGATGATGATGATAAAGCCTTGTGGCACACTAGGTAGAATGTTGGACTTGGAGTCCAGAAGACCTGTATTTGAATCCTGTCTTAGACATTTAGTAGGTGTGTAACCCTTGGCAGGTCACTTAACATCACTAAGCCTCACTTTCTGCATCTATAAAATGGGAATAATAATACTGCCTATCTCACAGGACTGTTGTTTTACTCAAATGACATGATGTGTAAAGTTATTTGCAAACCTTAAAGGACTATATAAATGTTATCTATTATGTCATGAGTCTTAATAGGAAAAAAAAGCAAGTTTATTAACTCTAATTGAATATAAATCCAAAGATATTATTTTGTAACTTTACAGTTTCATCTTAACTAACCAAATTCTTATATGTTATAGTTATGGTTAATTTTATAATGTTCCATGATAACTATACTTTTCCCCAAAAAAATTCTCATGCAATTTCAACTTATTACCAAGGCCTGGTAAAAATTATGGCTTTGGAGAGAGTACACTGAGAGGTCTGTGTTAAATTCATTTAAAGTGCAAAAACTTCTATTTATTTCTCCTTTATGACAAATGTAAACTGTTAAGGTTAAGTGGGTGGGGCAACCGGAAGTAATTACTAAGGCCAGTGGCATTTTTGTGGTTTAATAAAGGCAGAAGCTAATTATTCAGTTTTTATTTAAGTGAAATGATGCCAAAAAGGAGGTTCCTGCAGAGCAGCTGCACTCCTTCAGTGTTACCCTAATTTACCACAGACACAACTGTCACAAACAGAACTTTTAAACTTGATATATCGCCACGAAAGTTGGGAGCCTTTTGTTTGGAGTGCATGCAGAAGAACCCCTTTATACAAATCAACCGGCAGATGACGGACAATGATGAAAATTTGATTCTTTGAAGTCATAATGGTCATTGAAATGTGTGAAATTCTGGTATTGAAAAGAGAGCAGCCAGCAAGACTCTAAATCCTGGGTGGTTGCAAGAAGCTTGCTGGGAGGTTTTTCTGCATTTTGACACCAACTTCCCATTGCTTGTTCACTGTTTCCTTTGTTTAAAAAAAGTTGAATTCGCACAAGATAAATGGTCTGAATAGTTGATAACCGAATCATATAGTTTTTATATGAAAAACTAATATTTAATGAGAGTAAAAAAGACTTTGGCCCCTCGGTATTTGGAAGAAAAATGTGATTTACTTGCATTAGCACATCATTTCTTATTATATTCTCTTAGTTTTTCTATTTCATGAATTATTTGTTGCTTAGGGGGAAAAATGGAAGGCCCACCAGCTGCCACCTCTTTGAGAATTTTTAAATATAAGGTGGAGATGATGCTGTAAGTGTGAGCTCTGTTGCAGAAGAATGATGTGCGTCCTCTCAAAGCCAAATCCAGATTCTGGTGACCTTGAGTTCATGAGTTGTGATTGAGTTTTCCTCTATGGCCTACGTCTGGGGGAGTAGAATATATTACATTTTTGGAACTTTATCTTATTCAAATGTTTCCATCCTCTGCAGTAATATAAGTGAGTCACATCATTCACATTTTAAATATTTAGAAAAGTGTTGGTTTTTAGGATGCCATTATTTGTTGTAATTGCATAGATTGCCATGTTCTACTACGTCAAGTAAAAAATTGACTATTTAGTTTACAGAGGAAATCAGTTCGAACTTTTTCAGGTGAAGTTTGAAATCCCAGTTTACCTTACCCATACCCATTAGTTGTTAGAAAATGTATTAATTTATGTAATCTATAGCTAAGTGTCCAGCTCATTCAGATTGGCAAAGTTTTAAATCCTTGTTGAATTCAAGGTATTTCTGCTCTACTAGATTTTTCCAAAACTCAGTAAATTACTATTAGCATTTGATTCTTCAACTTTTAAATTGATTTTTAATGCAATAACAAAAATCAAGCAGCTTATCCAAAAAAAAAAAAATCTAGGTCATACGTCTAACCTAAAATGGCTTTCAGATATTTTGTTCTTGAAAATTGATTCACAGGTAGCTCATTGAGAACTTGGACTCAAAGCAAAGCATTGAGGACAGAGTACAGAGTTCAACTTAGTGCAGCATAGTTCTTTTCAAGTATTATATTGTTTTAATGGCATCTTGGAGCGGGAGCTTTAGCCCATTGAAATGTCGCTTAAAGGACAGGTTCTTCTGTCACTAGCTGAAGCTGTGTGGATGAAATGATCACAATAGAGTGTTGTAATGCATTTTAAAAGTGTGAGAAATCAGTTTGTCTAGACTTAGAGTGCGCCTACAGGGAATAGGAATTTTAGAGCTTCTGTGCCCTTTAGGTGTCAAGTATGTGATAGATGCCAAGCTTTTTTATTCTCTATCTTTGGCAACAGCTCAGCTATGCTACAGTACCTTACATGTCTACTGCAAGCAAAAACAGTGATTCTATGTCAGGACAACTTGGGCTTCAAAATCCAGAAACTCATTGTCCTGAGAATCGTCTGTTCAAGTGCCAACTTTAAATTGGGGAAGATATCAATAAATAATTGCTATATTCCCCAAAGGCATGGAACCTTTAGTAGTTAAAAGTCAAAAATATAAAGAGATTAACAATACCATGTGGTTTATTTACTGTCTAATTGAAACGATAAATACTTTTATTAATTTCAGGAGGTTTTTGTCATAATTCATGTTAAACTGCCATTCTGAAAAAATCAAGGAAAAAACCAACTTAATGTTAAATATATTTATTTTGTAAATTTCAGTACCTAGAATATAGAGAAATTCTCTTTCAAAAACTAGATTGAGCATCCAATCTTATCTCAAATTCATTTTCTTGGGAATTGGTCCTCATATTTTAAAAATCTTGCTTTACTGTTATTCCTACAGTTCACTCATGGGTTGATGGAAGTAACAGTTTTACTAGAATTCTGTGTCTTACCCTTAGTTTTTCTGTCATTGCAATATGGGACAATTCAGATATCATGCAACTATTGTTTGCTTTTCTTTTTTATAATGTAGGCACATACTTGGACCGCATATTTGTGTAAATATATGTGTATCATTTTGATAGTTTCTGTAAACAGACAAGCTGTGACAGAGAAACCACACCTCATTATTGGTACAGGTGGAAAAGTATTGTGTTAAGCATAACATTTATTGCCAACTAAAATAAAAAACTTTAAAGTGTATTGCTTTTTAAATCTTGTGGGTGTATTAGACTAGTATAGTCAGAAGTACCTGTCAATCTTTCCCCTATGTATATTGTAGCTTTGAATAATAGTATTATTTCTTTTATTTTTAGCATTACTAAACATATATTGACCATAAACAACTACTTTTATTTAAAACCAAAGAAAGTTTTGTCAGTATTTACCCATTGAGCCCAAACATTTATTGAGGTGTTTTTTTATGAAAAAATACATACATTACTTACAAGAGTTAAAGAACATAGTTTTGGACATAGGCTTATTATTTGCAAATGAAAGCATTTTTAATTTTATAATTATACTATAAGCATTTCATATTTACCCCATCCCCACACTGGTCATCTTAAATTGTTCAAAGCTTACTTTATTAAGTGAAATGTGAATTAAAACATGCTTCATTTCTGGGAATGATTTGGAAGCAGTGCTAATTACTTTTCAGATTAAAATCTTTTACCATTACTAAATAGGGACAGAAATATTTTATTAACTATGTTTATCTAGTTATTCTGTGTCAAGTCAGTTTTGCCTAGACTTGTTAAATATATTTAATGCAGATTACCGTATCTCTGGATATTCACCACATTAATATTTTGTAATTGACCAGAGATGTAAGAGGGTTGGGGAGGGAGGAGTAGTCCAGAAAGTTCAACCTTAATATTTAGCACACAATAAATTATAAAATTTTACCACCTTAACTTTGGAGTACAGATTAGGTTTGAATCATCCTTGTCCTAGAAAATGTCAACATAGGCAGATAAAAATACTGTATTGAGTTTTAATTAGTTTCATTTTTTTAATGGTTTCAGATCTTCCTATAAAAGAAATGACTTGTTTTCCATAGTCAGACATTGATTATAGGATTTGTTGCTATCGTGTTTTTTCCTACTTAAAGTTTAGTTAATGTTTTTACTATCTCCAAGCTGAAGAACCTTGTTTTCATTTTTTTCCTGATGCCAGTTCATGGAGAGCCTTCTTCCAGCAAGATATGCTAAAAGTTAATATTCCTGCTTGTTAAGTTGGTAGGGTATTATGTATGTATCAGTTTAGCAACTATTTGTAAAAGCTTCTACAGGATATTTTTTTTTTTGATCAGTAGAACTGACAGTGTGGGGAGAATTAAAGGAAATGTCTCAGAACATCAGTAAGACCCTTTCATTTTCGTGGAGATTTGTTGGATGTCTTATGTTTGATATCTAACTGAGAAATTAAGTAACAAGAAAATGTAGAAAACCAGTCTATATAAATAAAGAAATGTGAATAGATTAGTGTAAAGAAAGGGACCTATAGAAGCACATTTATGGGTATGTACTCTTTCTGAAACATGTTTAATTGTTTATTTCTTTTTAGGATATCACTACATTGACTGGTGTTCCAGAGGAACATATCAAAACCAGAAAAGTTCAGATTTTTGTTCCTACTCGCAATAACATGCAAGCTGGAGTAAACAACACAAAGAAATGGAAGATGGAGTTTGATACCAGAGAGCGATGGGAAAACCCTTTGATGGGTTGGGCGTCAACGTGAGTGCTGTTTGTTGGTTTAATTTGGACTTCGCTTTTACTTCTGTGCAGTTTTTTGTTTGTTTTACTTTGAACACTTTAAATTTTCGGGCTGTTTCATGTGCAGTGACGGTATGTTTTCACAGTGCTCATGAAGACAGGTTAGTATAGGCACTTTGCCTGAAGAAACATAAAATGTGGAAATTACATTGATGCCTTTCATCCTATTATGTTAATCTGGACCAGCACAGTTCTGGGTATACAGTGAATACTGAATAATGGTTGCCCAAATGGCATTGTGCTTAAGTCAGATATTTCAAATTTCACTTGGGTAATTAAGGAAAAAGTGTTAACTAATTTTGTGCCTTGCAGCTCTAGATTTATAATCCTAGTACATTATCCTTTTCTTCTTAGTATTAAGTCACAATGAAATTTATTTATACAGCTTAGAGGAAAGTAGTCAGGTGTTAGAAATTAGTGCTCTAACTTATTTGGGAGAGTTAGACAGTCCTTAGGGGCTATATCAACATAGTAGTCATAAAATGTCCCCAAAATAAATGACTTTACTCTCAGTGGTATAGAATCAAGTTCAGTAAATGTTAATACTAACGATGTCTCAGTCTGGGACATTAGATAAGCCCTAATATTAATATTATAGTTGGGAATTCTTAAGACATTTTATGCAACTCAGTTCTAATGAAATTTTTTTACCAGTCCAGATTAACTTTCTAGTTTTAGTAAGGTATGTTACTTATCTTTTCCTGTAGATTTAGTTGAACAGAATGCCTGTTTAAAATGGCTGCCATTATTAAATCTGAATATAGCTTTCTATAATTTGCCAGATTAGATTTTTGTCATTGCATGTAAGGGTCTTTGACACATCCTTCAGAATAAGTCTACTATATGATATAGACTTTTAAATCATGTAGTAGAAAGATCTGAATTTTTAAGAAAAAGCATAGTATTTGTAGTTTCATTAAACATGAAATTTTAACATGAGCACCTGTATGCTACATTACTATACCTTTCCACGTTCCTATCTTCAGTATTAAAACTCTTTTAGGGACTTGGGGCTGGCATATCTTAATTTGTTTCAACATTCACCGGATATTTATTGAGGATCCACCATGTGCAGTATACTTTGATAGATAGTATTTTACTTTAGCCTAACATTTCATGCAAGAACACAGTTTGAGTTTAGACAGACTATTTTGGATTTACTATTCTTAAACAGAAGCTTATATGATTATATTATTTAAAGTACAGCTAAGTCTAGAATTCCCTGTTTGGGTTTTGAAGTAGTTTCATGAGCTTCTAAATGTATTCTCTCTTTAAAAAAACAAACAAGAAAAAGCCAGAAACATGGAAATTTGTACCTAATCTTGTCTTCTTTTAATACCATAATTACTTTTAATGAATAAATAATACATACTCCATGGGTTAAACTTGATTCTAGATTCTCAAGAACCTTTTAAATTAACCAAAGAAACATTATAGACTAAAGGGAAATATTTACAAGAATAAGGGATATCTCACTATAATGCAATAGTTAGAAAAATGGTACTTTCTAAAATAAATCTTAAGTTTGATAGAGGTTTCATTACTCCCATTTGTCCTGGTAGTAAAAGAAAAAAAAATTAGCCTATAGGTTTAATTATATCACTTCTCATTTTTTTAAAATCTCAGAAACAGAGCTTGTTGCAGCATTAAAGAATTTTTGAAAATATTATTTGGGCAAAGCAGCTTTTTCATTTACCATACCTGCTCCCAACCATAATGTTTAATGATATGACAAAGTAACATTTAAGACTTTAGGTATTGTGAATAAAACATGAAATTCTGTATTAACATTTGCAAAAGTAGTTTTTTAAAGCATTTATATTTGTATATTTATTTCCCTGCTTTTTGCTCATAAACTTTTAAAGATCTGGATTTTTCAACACCTGACTTTTCATGAAATTTTCAGTATAAGCATTATTGGGCTAAAATTCTACTAAATACAATAAGGAACCAGGGAATGCTAATCTGTTAATGTTGGATATTTAGTGTCAGTCAAAGGAATTGTTTTGGGGTGTGGGGAAAGAGGAATGTTGTTGTCCGTGCTGCACCTGGCACTCTACCCGTTCCCACACCCACAGAGTTGCCAAATGTCAGTGATGTGGAGCTCTTAACTACATGGACAGAGACACAGATACACAAATATACATTTATTTGTGTGGGCCTACATGTACATATATGGATACATACATATACATGCACACGCATTTCTTTTGCTTTGCATAAAATCTTTCGAACATACCACATCTCCCTCCCTGTCCCTCTTTTACCTATCCCTCTGTCTGTCTGTCTGTCCCTGTCTCTCTTTCCCCATTTAAGGAGAAATAAAATCAAGTGAAGAGTATAAGTGATGGCCTAACACAGAGACTGCAGTGAGATAAACAACCTCCATGAGACTGACAGTGGCCTGGCTTGTCCAGTGTTCTGAACTTGGACACCTCCTCACTCAGCATGTCTGGACCTCAACTCCTTCATCTTTAAAATGATAGGATTATACTACCTAAATATAGAATGATTCAAGTAAAATCTCCTAGTTAAATAGCGAGTCTGGTAGTAGAAATTTGTCATAATAGCCAGTGATTGGCTCCTACCTAGGAGGAGGGCTGAGTTTTGGATTTCACAGACCAATGTGACTAACAGTCATGTCAAATGTACCAGAACTTAGACATCAGAATTAGTATTCTTTTTCAGTGCAATCATTAGGAAGCTATATGTATGCTTATCCCAACTATATTGCCATTTTTCAAACCATTTTTTGCAGGGCTTCCTTGGTTATTGATTTCAGAGTAAGTACCACATTCTATTGAATAGTCTCAATTGTGGCAAATCTCTGCCCTAAAGTTATTCAGAGTCAATCCCCATAAATCAATGAAAAACCATTTATTAAATGATTACTACTTGCAAAGCACCCTGCTAAGTACTGGGGATACAAGTAGAAGAACAGAGGCAGTTTACTCTAAAGGAGCTCGAATTCTAATGGAGGAGATTACATAATAGTTTTCACCTTGGAGTGCCCTGGCAAAGAAGATAGTAATGCACCTTCTTTAATGTCATTTCCATAGATCCTAAACTATTTAACAGTCTCCCAAGGACTTTGATGGTGAGAATATTCTTTTCTGCATATGGGGTTGCAATACTCGTAGAAGCAGTTGCCAGAGTCTGTCTTCCCAGAAGTTGTTTCTTTGTGTAATGGCTCTCTGGGGTTGAACTAGAAGGTAGTCTGGGGTGGGGGTGTTGACATGCCTGAGACTCTAGGGTTTGCTTACTTTGCCATGTAGCAATTAAGTTTTCAGTTGGTATAGTTGATATCAAGGAAGGAAGGCCCCTTCTTCACAGGAATTGCTTACACCAGTGATGGATAGATGATCAAGGCAGGAAATACCATTGCAGGGAGTAGATTTTTTTGTGGTTCTTAAACTGGCTGTGGAAGTACTTCCAAAAAAGTTATGAGCAATATATACATATATAGTTAGTGTAATATGCTGGGCAAAGCATTGGTAAGGAGATTCTAGTTCTGCTAAGTACTACTAGTAGCGACCACTATTTATATAGGGCTATAGTCCTATACTATATATATATGTGTGTATATATACTATAGTATTATATATAATACATCTATTACCCTAAAACAGCCCTGTGAATTAGGTATTTTAGGCATTATTCCTTTTTTACAGAAGCATTCTCAGGAGTTAAGGGCTTACCAGTGGTCACACATCTAGTATTTTAAAGGCTGGGATATGAACCCAGCTCTTCCTGACTCCAGATCTTGTTGTCTTAACCACTAGGCCTCACTGTCTTTGCTAACCATAGAAACTTGGGTAAGTCTCAGTTTTTTTGAGCTTCATTTTCACATCTATAAAATCAGGATAATACCTGCCCTGTTTACTTCATAGGGTTCTTGGAAGGCTCATGTGAGATAATGCTGTGCAGCATATACACCACTATACAAACAAGAGTTAGTAAGTATCACTTAGGAGCTTTGTTTATGTGATGAAATGAGTCATATACCAATGCCTTTAACTAGGGTTTAAGTGCTATATGTTCAGGTTGTAAAAACAAGTGCTCCAGCCTCTCATTAAACACAGTTTTCTTATACCTCTTTTTTTGGATATGTAGACAAATCGTTAATTTCCATCAGTTCTCTACATTGAGATTTAATTTTTTACATATATTTGGATGGTTTTTTTTTTTTTAATATCCATCCTTTATTTTCAAATTTTATTTCCAAATATACGCTCCTATCTCCAATATTCCCTTGTAATGAAGATATTAACAGGGGAAAAAAGTTCGGGAAAACTGAATTCAATTGAACATGTCTGCCACCATATGCAATATTTCACTCATATAACCCATCTTCCCTTTCAACAAATGGAGAGGGGTACATTCCCCCCCATCTTTTCTCTTGGAACCAAGCTTATTTTAGAGTTTAGAAACTTAAAGTAAAATAATTTTCCCTTAATGTGGTAGTGAAACATTTGTAGATATCAGAATCAAACAATACCCATAATTCAATCACTTTCTAATTATTCTAAGCCTCCAGGGTTATTTTTAAAGGAAAAGAAAAAAATGAGCTACAATCTAAATTTGGAGTCCCTTGAGATTTTTTGTGTTTATGAAATCCATGAGTCATAGTAGATAGAAAGCTGTCTTTGAATCAAGGAATTCTGGATTCAAATCCTGTTTCTTACACATACTAGCCATGTGACCCTGGACAAATCACTTAAATCTCTAAGATCAGTTGTAGATCTGTGTTTGTGAAAGGAATTTTCTTACCAGGAGTTTCCATACCAATAAAAGCTGATATCTCTTTCCTGTTTCTTTTTCCCATACCCCACTCCCCCAAGCACATATAAGTGTTGTTTTTTTAAACCACCTTTGATTATGTCTTTACCAAACTGCCTTTTTGCATCACTGCCTTATTTAAGATTTTAGTTCTGATGGAGGCATAGGCATTTAAAATGCTCACTGGTGACTTTTTCTCTCTCAGCATATAGTGAATATTGGACCATTGAACCTCTTTGGCAAAAATTGATATAGTTTCTATATTTAGTTTTAGCATTTCTTGTCTTTTTATATCTTATATATTTAGTTTTCTTGTTTTTCTTTAGTTAGCAATAGTTTTTTTTTAAGCACCTATTGTGTGCTAACCACTGGGAATGCATAGAAAGACAAAAAACAGTTCCTTCTCAAGGAATTCACAGTCTAATGGGGGAGATGATGCACAAACGAAAATATATACTGGAGAAACTGGAGATAATCTTCAAGGGAAGACACTATTATTAAAGGGAATTGGGAAATATTTCTTGCAAAAGGTGGGATTTTAGCTGGTACCTAAAGGAATCCAAGAGACAGATGAAAAGGGAGAGAATTCAAGGCATAGGAGAAATGCCAGGAGTTGAAGGATGGAGTATCTTGTGGGAAGAGCATGAAGGAGACCAGTGTTACTGGGTGATAGAATATGTAGAGGGGATAAGAAGACTAAAACGGTAGGAGGGGGCCAGGTTGTGAAGGACTTTGAAAACCAAGTGGAGGATTTTATATTTAGAGAATAACTCATCTCTCATTCAGTTTCTGGCAACTAACTTGCCCTCTGTGTCATCCTTGGAAATAGAAGGTCATCTAATTTAAGCAGAGGTACACACTAATTTAGCTATTGCTAATTCTTACAGCACCTAACTTTCCACATAGTATGATTTATCCAAACTCCTTATTGGATCAGCAAAGCAGATGCCATTTGTAGGCCTGAAAATAGCTCTCCTATGTATAATGTAGCAAGTGTCCCCAAGTAGCAGTTTTTACCTACCCCATCCTCCTACACACACACACACACACCACACACAGACACACACACAACACATGACCTACACCACACACACAATATTGACCAGAAGATTGGACCTATCTTACTGTAACATTGCTTTTAATGGAATGATACCTGTTTACCCTGACATTTCATTGGCCAAGTTTGTTATACAGTGTGCATGAGGGTGAAAACTATCAATTTATAAAATGCCTCCTACGTATCAGACACTATGCCAACAGCTTTACATATATCATCTAATTTGACCCTCACAGTAACTCTGAGGGTTATCTAGATTGTAGTAAGCAATCTGGCAAATAGGGTGCATATCATTTTTTAAAGAGGTAGAGATAGCCTAAACTTGAATGAGGTTAAATCTTTTATGGAAATTTTTGGAATCTTATAGTTCAACCATCATTAATTCAAGTTTGATTAGATATGACTGAGAGGTGGTAACTTTTTAAGAGTTAAAGAGAATCTTAATTCTTAAGGTCAAGATTTGGGGAGTTTATAGCATGTGGTAAATCACCAAATCCATTTTCAAGAAGATAGCTAGGTTGCAAGACCTTTTGATAATTTAATGATAGATCATGAAGACTTTGATAATTATCTTACCAGCATTTATTGGACATCTTTGTGTAGAAAGGACTGTGTACTAGACTCATTTAGAGGCAAGTTTGGAAGTTTACCATCTTCTCTGGTTATCTACTATTAAATGCCTACTGAGGCGTTTAAGTTCCTTAGAGAATTCCAGTAATAGAACAGGTGGAAAAGACTGGCACCAGTTGGGTTTATTGGCAAGGATGAACTAGAATATTTTCCTCATTCCTCCTAGCCTAGATTTTGTTGGACTTTGTGCCACCGAGAAGTTATTAGCAGCAGGATTTGCTAATTGAGAAATTTCTAGGGATTAAAGCATCAAAATTAGAAGGAAGATACTAAGCAAAACTAATGTCATTTGAAAACTTAAATAAGTTAATTTATCAACTTAAAGATCATGTCCTTGTAGTTTCCATGAATTAATCTCTTAAGATTGTTTTAAAGTTATAAACTTGTTGAGGACAGGGACTGTTTGTGTTTTTATATCCTCTACACGTTATCATGGTCCTTGGTACAGTCGACCCACAGTTTGTAGAACTGAATCGAATTAAATGTTTATGCACTTATTTACCAGACTGCCCTCCTGTGCTGTCTCTGGTATGTGTGTGTGTCCACAAACTTGGAAAGAATATTCATGTTTATAAAGCTATTAAAAATATTGAAATATTATGTTTTCAAAATCTCTTCAAAAAAAGGTTATTTTTAACTTTAGGATGCCATAGTCATAAATTCTATCTATATTTTTATTTAGATTCTTGAGAAATCAGTTGTAAATTTAATTTAATTCTAGTCATCACTCTTTTAATATCTGTATAATTATGAGTGCATTTACAGATTTGTACCTATGCCCTGAATGTTACTAAACTATACATGCTCTTCACCTAACTAAAACACCACTAAGTCTATCCCACATCGAAACTAAAGGAAGAGGAAAGGAAATTATATGTGTTAACATTTTAGCAACTATTTTCAGCTAAAAAACTCACTTCCTGCCAGAATACATGAACTTCAAAGGCATGATGATATGTAACAGTTTTGGACATGCTTAATGTAGGAATTGGTTTTGCTGGTCTTTGAAGCTATGCCAGAGCTTTATTTTTTAATTAGTTCAATGATAGTGTGAGAGGTAGTAGTATATACAGATTAATATATTTGAATGCTTGTTAATTGAAAAAATGAACTTTTAACAAAAAATGAAAAATATAAGGTAAAAATAAAGAATGCATTTTCTGGCTAATGACCTTCCTGGAAGGACTAGAGAACCATCGCACAAGTTAGAGCCGTTTAGGACTTGAATTAAATTAAACCAACCATTGAAAAGTAGAAACTTGTCCAGTTGACTTTCTTTGCTTAGCAAAGGCATCAGCATTGATATCCTATAACTTAAATATCTTACAAACATCTTGTAATGCAACCATTATCTTTCATTTCAAGTTAGATATATCACTTGATATTTATACTTTTTTTAAAATAGCATTTTTCCCCGAGTTACATGTCAAGAAAATTTTTAGCATTCATTATTACAAGATTTTGAGTTCCAAATTTTTCTCCCTCCTCTCTTCTGAAAATGGTAGGCAGTTTGAGATAGCTTATACAAGTCCTATCATGTGAAAAATATTACTATATTAATCATAATTGTAAAAGAAGAAACATTTTAAAAAACATGAGAAAGAAGTAAGTAAAAAATATTCTTCAATCTGCATTCAGAGTTTATCAGTTTTTTATCTGGGTATGGATAAGCATTTTCCTTCTTGAGGCCTTTGTAACTTGTCTTGGATCATTGTGTTGCTAAGAAGAGGTGAGTCATTCATAGTTGATCATCACACAGTGTTGCTGATTCTGTGTACAATGGTTTCCTGGTTCTTCCCATTTAACTTTGCATCAGTTTATACAAGTCTTTCCAGGATTTCTGAAATCTATTTCTTCATCATTTCTTATTGCACAATAGTATTCCATTACATTCGTATACCACAGCTTGTTCAACCATTCCCCAATTGATGGGCATCCTCTGCATTTCCAATTCTTTGCCACCACAAATAGGGCTGTTATAAATATTTTTGTACATATAGGTCCTTTTCCTATTTTATGTTCTCTTTGAGATACAGACCTAATAGTAGTATTGTTGGATCAAAGGGTAAGCATAGTTTGGTTGCCCTTTGAACATAGTTCCGAATTGCTCTCTAGAATGATTGGATCACTTCACAACTCCACCAACAGTGTATCAGTGTCCCAATTTGCTCACATTTTCTCCAACATTTATCATTTTCCTTTTCTGTCATATTAACCAATCTGATGGGTGTGGGGTGGTGTCACAGAGTTGTTTTAATTTTCCTTTCTCTACTCACAAGTGATTTAGAGCACTTCTTCATATGCCTGTAGATAACTTTGATTTCTTCATCTGAAAACTGCCTGTTCATATCGTTTGACCATTTATCATTCAGGTAATGGCTTGTATTATAAATTTGACTCAGTTCTTTATGTATTTTAGAAATGAGGCCTTTATCAGAGACAGTTGTTGTAGAGATTGTTTCTCAGCTTTCTGCTTGCCTTGTAATCTTGGTTGCTTTGGTTTTGTTTGTACAAAAGCTTTTTAATTTAATCAAAATTATCTATTTTACATTTTGCAATGGTTTTTATCTCTTATTTGGTCATGAATTCTTCCCCTCCCCAGAGATCTGACAGGTAGACTATTCCTTGCTCTTCTAATTTGTTTTCAGTGTCATGAATCTATTCTGATCTTATCTCAGTATATGGTGTGAGATATTGGTCTATACCTAGTTTGTGTCTTTTGACATTTGTACTTCTAGGCAGTTTGTGTTGACACTGTTTTGGTGTTGTGTTGATATCTCTGCCTAGGTATGGGGATTCAAGATGCCTGGCAGGTTCTGGCAGAAGGTTGTATCATATGTGGAATCCAGATATCTATTAGTGATTAGCAAAATAGTAAATTATGCCTGTTTCCACTTCTGATTTACCTTTTTATATTTTTAATTGCTTGCTCCTGTTGGAAATTCAAAATAGTAAAAAGTAACTATTTTTTAAAAGAAAACCATACTTAGTCTTGGGAACAAAAACAAAGAAGCATCACAAGTAAAATATGTCATTTTGTAAGACTCAAAAATTGTATTGTTGTAACCTCAACAAGCATTCATTAAGTGCTTACTACTTTCTTCTCCTTTCTTTTGCCCTGGAAGACAACTCACAGTTGCAATCAGACCTTTTTTGTTAAGAATGGAATGTCTGTAGAAATATTAATCTGTTGTGATTTGCTGATGGACATGGACCAGTTGATAAATGACAGTATGTTTTAGAGCATAGAGGTAGGAATCAGGAGACTTGAACCAATTATATATGACCCTTAGTCAAGTCACTTAATGAATTAGTGTATGAAAACAATTTTAAAAGGAGGCATCACTGTATCACAGAAAAGAAATATTGACTTGGGAGCTAGGAGACATGGATTTGAATTGAATTTCTGCCACCAGCTAGCTTTGTGTTCTTATCTAGTTAATATCTGAGCCTCAGTTTCCTTATCTGTGAAATGAGAGGTGGGCCTAATGATCTCTAAGGCACCTTATAGCTCTAAAATTCTATTGCTCTTCTATAATAATAAAAAATTATTATAGTAATATTTTATTAACTTTCCAGGTCTGTTTATCTGAAAAATGGAGGTGATAACCTTCCCCTCAAAGAATTAGAATTTAGATCTCCTAATTCCTAGCCATGTGCTGTTTCAGTGCTGTTCATTCATCAGCTGGATTAACTTCAGCAATCATAAGCAATTTGATAGATTGTATGCACATTGACATTTGTTCTTAGTTGGTTTGTGATGTAGTGTAGTAATTATATCACAAAGAGTACTATGGGAATCAGTAGTTCTGGATTCTGGTCTTGGATCCTGTATTGGGACTTTGTTGATCTCCCCAGTTTCTAGTGATTCTTCTATTCTCCACGTACTCCCCACTACCTTATACTCATTTCTTATATACTTTGTATAATTTTATCTATACATGTTTTCCTTCCTAGTAGAATGTCAGTTTCTAGAGGGCAAGTACCCTCTCTCCCTTCCTTCCTTCCTTGTATTTCTAGTCCTTAACATAGTGCCTGGCACGTAATAAAACTTTATATATGCTTGATTAATTATTTTATGATCTTGAGAAGATCTCTTTGCTGCTCTGAGCCTCAGTTTCTTCACTTATAAAAATGAATTAGACTAGTTTTTTCAGACCCCTTCAATATCTAAAAGTTGTTTCTTAATAGCCAGTTTCTAAAGAGTTCAGAGAATCTTCATGTTTTATATATTCTTCCTTTGTCTGATTTAAAATAGCAAGGATCAAATAATGTAATCATCAGGTCGCCAAGCATTTATCAGACTATTAGTACATGCCAGCACTGTGCTGGAGATTCACAAAGAAAGACACAAAGAAACCTTGTTCTCAAGTAGTCACCTGCAACCTACTAGTTACATACAAGACATTTACAGACTAAATTAAAGGTAATTTCACAGGGAGGTACTAGGACTGAGGGAGACTGGGAAAGACTTGCAGAATGTAGGATTTGATTCAAGACTTGAAGAAAGCAAGAAAAATAGTGTGATTCTTGGGAGTATATGATTTGTTATATAGTTAGGAGTTATTCCAAGAATCCAACCCATAGAATTCCTGTTTGCTACCATCAGCTTTCATTAAGGGAGACAATGGTAGTGACATTTTTTCAGCATTTCATATTTTGGAAGGGAAAAAAAAAAGCCTAGATGTCTAAACATTACCTCCATTCCTGCTTGAAAAACACAGCAGGTGTGCCATTAGGCCCTGGAGCCTCATTGTTCTAAGTGTCTCTAACAGTAGGAGTGATTTCTTCAGAAGTTGGAACACAAGCCATGTTCATCATATCTTGGCAGTTTCTCTATGCTTTATAGTAATGGTGGAATTAAGATGGTCAGAGTTTTGTTGTTATCTCTCAGCAGGGTTCTCTGTCTGGGTGATGAGGATAAAAAGAAGCCTCACATCTCAGTTTTCTTCCTCCTGTTTTCATATATAGCCCTTTGTGTTTTATCATGAAAATGCTCAAAAATGCAGACACATACATACATATACACACACGTTTATAAGTCTAAAAATGTCTTATAATATATTGTCATATTAAAGATGACCAGATGCAAATATATTTCCTACAGGGCAGATCCTCTATCAAACCTGGTTCTAACCTTCAGTACTAAAGAAGATGCAATTGCATTTGCAGAAAAAAATGGTATGTATTCTTTCTTTTCTCTAAAATGGTCAGCCTGTGATTTTATGAATGGATTTTTCACCTTATCATTCAATAGTAGTAGAAGCATGAATTTAAGAACTTCAAGTTTTGGTAAGAAAACTTAAAAACTAAATCTTGTGGCAAGTCCTAGAATCTCTTAATTAACCACATACCCTTATTTGGCTGTTATCAATTAGCCAGCAAAGCCCTTACACTCTTCTAATCACTGTACTGAGGTCTAGGCATACAAAGAAAGGCAAAAAACAGCCCCTCCTTATACTGATAGATACCTTACATAAATAAATAAGTACTTTCAAAGAGACCTCCAAATTTAATGGAATGTTATATCAGTCAACAAGCATTTACTCAATGCTGACTGCGTGCCAGACATTCTGCTCCAGTGCCAGGGGTATGAAGACAAAAGCAAGAGTCCATGAGACAAACAGAAGTAGATACAAGGTAACATTGGAGATAAAGGCATTAGCAACTGCAATGACCAGGAAAGGCAGAAACTGGCACTTGAGCTGAGTCTTCAAGGAAACCAGGGATTCCAAGAGACAGGTGAGGAGAGAGAATGTTACAGATATGAACTGGGAAGGAATTGGGAGAAGCCAGTGCCCAATGGAGTGTTATTTGTGGGGAACAGAAAGAAGGGTAGTATGACTAGACTTCAGAGTGTGTGGAGGGGAGTAGTGAGACTGGAAATGTACAATCATACGAGGCTGTAGGGAATTTTAAAAGCCAAACAGAAGAGTTCATATCCTATATGGCTATAACTAGAGAGAAAAATCTAGGAGGTCTATGCATAGATTTTTCTTTGTCACAAGGGAAAGTTCAATCACCGGACTGAGAGGAATAAACGTGCCTGCTGTAAAGGCAAAAAGCCTTAATAAAACTTTTAAAAATCAGTAATGACAGAGGAGTAGTTTTTAAATTACCAAAGTGTAGTCATTTATATACAGCTTGAGTACTTTAGCACTAAGTCCTTTCTCCTTAGTTTTATCCCATTCAGCTTTGGGCAGGAATCTACAAAGTCTTAATCTGGTGCCATATCTTGCCACAGAGTGACCCCAGGTTCTCAAAGCTATGCCAGTGGAGGTTCAGGTGTGGTTTCACAATAGACTGTGTCTACTTTTTAAGCATTATTCCTGCAGTCTACTACAAAGAGTCTCATCAGCAGTAGCCTATTCACATAATGATGAAATATTTGACCAGTACAACTCATGGACAGCTCCTTCAGAGGAAGGACTCACTTCTTAATTTTTGTCTTTGTATTCTCAGTGCCTTGCACAGTGCTTTTCTCATTATGGGCACGGCACTTAATGTATGTTTGTTAGACTGATTTGAATCAACTGAAACAAAGGAAAATATAAAATAGTCTTGTTGTAAGTTCTTTCTGCTTCTGTGGTGATAGTGACAAGGATGGAGGACAAAGAGGCAAAAGGTGCTAAGTATCAGTTTTTAAATGATTTGTAAAGATTACTTTAGCAGTTGATATTCTAAATTCGAAATCAAAGATCAACAAATCAGTATACTACTGGAATGAAAATGTATCAATATTGACATTCTCATTTTAAATTAAATGAAAAGGCAAAAAGAAGTTGAACCTAAACATAAGGGTGGTTCATAGGTTCCTTCTTCATTTCTCTTCCTGCCCATTCCCAGGAAGCCATTCATTAATTAAAAAAAAAAAAATTTTTTTTTTTTAAGTTCATCAAAATCACTCAGCACGTTGAAAATGTTATTGTACGCAGTGTTCCAAACCCATGGAGGTGTACCTCTGCAAAAGATCAAGGAAAGATGTCCTCTTATATTTATTCTTGGAGCCAAGCTTGATCTTTAAAATTTTATAACATTCATTTTCATTAGTTTTGCTATTCTTTCAGTTTGCATTGTTGTATTTATCACATATATTGTTTTCCTGGTTCTGCTTACTTAATTTTGTATGATTTAATATAATTCATTCCATGCTTCTTTGCACAAAACAATAACATTCTATATTGTATTCATGTACCACAGTCTGATGAAGCCTTTATACCCCCTGTTAATTTTTCTAAATAAGGTTACAAAGAAGAACAGGAAGGGAAAGAGAACAAGCATTTATTATAGAACCTAGTGTGTGACAGGCATTGTGTTCATAAATATCATCTCATACCTGCAAGGTAGGTGCTGTTATTATCTGGATTTTACAGTTGAGGAAATTAGGCAAGCAGAGTTTAAGTGATTTCCCTGGAGTCATACAGTTAGTATTTGAGGTTAGTCTTGGACTTGGGTCTTCCTAACTCTAGGCCGTGCGTTCTATCTACTGTACCACTTAGCTGTCTCAGAGAAAACTAATTAAAATGAAATAGTTATCTATATGTGTGTGTGCGTGCATATACATACATACATGTGTACATATGTACATACATACATACTGTGTTTATTAAGGTTCATGGACCCTAGGTTAAAAACTAGAGCTATAGGCTCTTCCCATCTTCTGCTGTTCATCCCAGCTTCTGCCCTGCTGGAGACCCAATCAGTGACTTAGTAATCCCTCCTGACAGCATCTGTAAAGGGGAAATAGGGGGTGGGAGTAGAGGTGCAGCATCTTTAAGTTGTAACCTGGTACACATTACATAAAGACATTATTAAACATGGTAGTTGAGTTGTTTTACTAATATAGTACTAAATACTTAAGCAGTATTATATATTAGATACCTTTTTGTGGTCTAGCCTAGGAACATAAATACCACATATTGCTCCTAGAGGGAAATATATTCCAAGTTATCAACAAATGATTTACAGACAAAATTTTGGGATGTTCCCTATTTATAATTTGGGGACTGCCTATATATCTAGTCTGAATTTAGAACTTGTTCATTTAGTAGGATCTAAATTAATGCATTACAAATAAAAATAAAAGATTAAATTTTAAGGGTACCACTAACTACATCCTATCAAAGGTTTTTGGGAAGAAATTTTAATTCTTGGCATATAATAATAGTATTGATCTGATGGGTCATTTAAAATACCTCATGTTTCCAGTAAATGTATTGGCTTGTTTTATACATTCTTCATGGAAATAATTTCTTGGCCAGTATAGAAATGTATTTTAAAGCCTCTTGTGCTTACAAAATATTTAATAATTCAGTTAAGATAGTAAAATGATTCCTTAGTGCTTTGTGAGAGATGGTATGCTAGACATTGGAAATTTTATGACTAGAGGAAAATTTCAGGTGTCATTTCTGACAAGACTTTTCCCCTGATGTCTTTTTTTCCTTTAGATTATCTTTCAATTGTATGAGGGAATAGAAATCATAACTTTACTTTCAGCAGGCATAATGTGGGTACACAGCTGTGTTAGGAATCTTGGAACCTGCCAACTATCAATGTACCTCAGCCTTTGGCCTCACAAACTCTTTGCTATTCTGGTCCTAAGCCTCTGTTGAGCAAAAACCGTCAGTCATGTCAATTTGTGCCAAATTATGTGGTAGTTTTTGTTTGGGGCACAAATGGAGAGTAGGGAAAATCATTAACTTAATGAAGTTTTGTCAGAACTTGAGCTTTGGGTTATCAATGGAGAAAAGACCTTTCATAATACTTGAACTGAGATTACTTGCTGATAAAAGTCTCACAAACAAAATCATGGAACTTCAGAATTTCTGTATTTGCATTGTACTTCCAGTCAGTTCTGTAAAAAACAATTTTTTTAAAAAAGCACTTTAATTTACATGGAATGTACAAGGTAATTGTTGCATTCTGAGTTTGGTCAGTGACAATTTTTCTTTGTAGCATTTGAAAATATTACTAATAGTTATTTGCTCCAAACAGTCATATCACAGAAAATTAAATATCCAAAATCCACAGTGTAGAAACCTGCAAATGAAATGGGAAATTTATAAATTTATAGAATTTCACATAGATAGATAGATAGATAGATAGATAGATAGATAGATAGATAGATAGATAGATAGATAGATAATCTCGTCCTGGTTTTAAGATACTGGAGTTTAAATTGTATTAGTGGAAAGCATTTCAGTACATGAAATAACTACTATCACTGATATCTCATCATTTAGGTGCTGGTTGTTTAATTTTTAAGTAATCCATGCCATATGACTCATCTCTCCAATGGGAAGTGATGGAAACACTAGAGCCTTAGCACATCCCTGGTACTGCCTGGCTCAGTTTCTTTGATTTCCCTTTTGCACAGCTGGGGAGAATTAAGCCAGATTTCATTGTCTAAAGAGACAGATGGGACAATTGTGGTGTACCACCTCAAATTTATATGGCTTTTTTTTTCCTTTAAAAAGCACAAAGTGTTTTTACATGTGGGGTCTGTCTCATTGTGAAGAGTTAAAAAATTTAGCACTTATATAAAAATATTATAGAAATATCTCATTCTTAGATTTCTGTATTGTACTTTCTCATTTTACGTGGTTATAGTACATTCTTTTGTGAGCAAGTTTCAAGTAGGAAACCAAGAGTAAGTACAATTTTAGGCTTTCATAAATAATCTCATTTCCCTTGGAGAGAATATTATTTTTATTATTTTCCAGTTAACCTGCTCTATTTAGTCATTTTCTCCTTTCCTTGCTGTGTTACATTAACAATGAAAAGTAATTTCAGAAGTTCAGAGAGTTGGCAAATTTATCTATCCTTGCACAATAAGATAAAGGAAATGTAAGAGACATTTTACAAATTTTTTTAACCAAAATATAATGGGAGTTGACTTATTATCTGGGGGTATATATTTCATGTAGAAATCAACACTTTTGGCCTGAAGAACAAGTAGAAAACCTACATATAGGGGCATGTACTATGGCCTCAAGTTGTTTCTTTTTCCCTTCAGTTTAGTCCTTGCTTTGAACTGGCATCATACGTTTCTTACTTTTCAAATAATCAAGGAAGTAAAATCTTTTCACAGCTGGATTTATTGAACAAGTCAAATGGCAAAAAAGTAGAAGTCTTTTACCTATACTCTGATGAACCCATTATCCTAAGAATACTGAGTGTTTATGTAAGTTGCAGTCATACAACTTTCTGATACATCGTACTATGTAGGGAGGGAAATTAGACATATTCCCTCACTACAGATAGTATTGAAAGAGCACTGACTTGTTACTTAGAAGATATGGGTATCTAGTCATGACACAGTCTCTTAACTTTGTTTGTGATCTGGGCAAATTACATGATGTCTCAGAGTTTGTTTCCATAAATGTTTTTGGGTGTTCCCAGAATACTTTCCCATCCAAATATCAGCTACTTCAGAATTCTTTTTGTATTATCATAGTCAGCATTATCATCAGAATGGCAGAAACAACTTCACTAGTCTGAGGTCAGTCGTTCCAGAATATGGATCACTACTTGGCCTTGAGAAGAGAACTGAAAGTATTTGTTCTTTTGTCTATCCAACCTTCGTTTTCTCTCAGTGTAGTTACTGATGATAGGACTCTGAAATGGCACAAAGCTAAAATCAGAGTTTTTAAGCAATTACAATCCTTTATTCTTTCCTGATGATAGAACAGTGGTATTGGTGTCTGCTTCATCCACTCCCCTTCCTCCCGTATAAATAATCCACACTTCAGGCATAATCTCTGAATGAGAATTTAGTACCACCATCATCAGAAAGTAAGTAGTAGACCATATTGTCTAAATAGAATATTAACATATACTCCAGAGGAAAAAGGTGGCTTTTTGGTCTAATGAAACAGCTTACACTGACTTTACTGGGTTGCTGATAAGTGCAGCAATACATAAAGTATAATTGATAAGCAAGATAAAATAGAGATGCTAAGGCAAAGAGGTAAATTTGACTTCATAGCTATCAGTAAAACTTGTTGGGATGAGACCTATGACAGAATTATGATTCTAGAGAGACATAACTTATTAAAAAGAAACAGAATAGGTAATGGTTGGTGAAAGGAAGAATGGTTGAAGAAGTACTGAATATATGATATCTCAAAAGTCTTAGTGCAGTTTTAGGCTTTAATAGCTAAGATAGAGATGCTTTGTCTGGAAACAAAGGTAGTGAGAAGGAAACATGGAGAGCATTTGAGTAAAGATCAGTGGAAACAGATAGTGTCATAAGAGAAGACTACAGACCACCTAGATGGAAATAGATAAGGAGTTCAGGAAATGTCACTGTCTAGTCAATAAGAATAATGTATTAGTGTCAGGGGACTTCAGTTATCCAAACCTCTGTTGGGAGTTGTTTCTCTGCCAAACACAAAGCTACCTAACCATTTTTTGACTTTCTGTAAAGATAAGTTTCTCTTTCAGAAGTTTGAGAAATCAGCAAGGGAAAATTCTGTTCACTATTTAATTCTAACCAATAGTTGCTGGGGTGGGAATGGTGGGAACTTAGTGAAGGAAGTGATTGCTATCTCCTAGAATTTGTGACAGAGGCAGGAACGCCAAGCATAGTCAGATATATACCTTAGATTTGCGAAAAGCAGTTTTCAGAGACTCCTATAGACTAAAATTCAAGCCAGGAGAAAGAACCTCAAGGATCAAATTAGGAAAACACAAAGAGAAATCTTCCCAGTGAAGCAAAGAATGAGTACATATATGTAACTCACCAACTTGAACTTTTTAAAGACACATGCAGAAGATGGAAGCAAGGACAAGTAAAAGAGGAGAGATATAAAAATGGCATGGCACTGTACAAATAATGTAAGGAATGCTAAAGTGTAAAATAAAGGGAGGCTGCTAGCAAAAAAAGCTAAGAAATGACCCAAAAAGAGTTTGGGGTTTTGGGGGAGTGGCAATATGAGGGTTTTGTTCTTATTGGGTTCAATAATGGATAGGATTGATGCTTGTTGTGGATGAAATGATGATAGTGTTGACAGAGGGCAAAGCTGCTTAAATTATTTTGATTTTTTTTTCCTGACAGGGAGAATGATTTTTTAATTAGGATCATAAAGTCACAGATTTAGAGCTGGAAGGCACCTTAGAAGCCATCCAGCTCCTTTATTTTACATATAGAGAGAATGAAACTCAGAAAGGTTAAATGATTTGCCCCAACTCAAACAGGTAATAAGAGCCAAAGGGAGAATTTGAACCCAGCTTCTCTGGTCATAAATCCATTACTCTCTTAGAAAAACAAAAGGTGGGGGGAGTAATGGGAAGTTGAATCCCAAGTAAGGAGTACCAATGTAAGATCTGATGAGTTCTAGTCAGTTGGCCCAGATGAACTGCACATTCTATGATAGTGGAAAAAACTACCAGATGTGATTTCTGAGCCACTGGTAATGGTTTCTTGAAAGATCATGGAAAACAGGAAATATCACAACTCCAAAAAAGGAAAGGGAATGGATTCTGAAAATTAAATATAGGCCGGTGAGGTTGACTTTAATTCCCGTGAAATTTCAAAGTTCTATAGTATATTATTAAAGTGTCAGTGAATGAACATCCAGAAAAGGAAATACAACAACAAAGGTGATCACAAAAAGCTGGCGTAACTTCAACATGATCAGGTCATGCTACATTAGCGTTTCATTTTTTGAAAGTTATTAAACTAATAGATTAAGAAAGTGACATGGAGATTCGAGTTTCTTAGATTTTAGCAAAGCATTTTGAAAAAAGTCTTTCTTGCAGTTTCTCATGGAAGATGGAGAGTTGTGAACTCGGTACTGCAGTTAGATGGTTTCACAACTGGTTAAATGGCTGCTAGACTCAAAAAGTACTCCAGTCATTGATTGTTTGATTTAACTTGGAATGAGGTCTCCAGTGTGACTTGAATGAAGATATAGAAGTCATGATAATCAAATATGAAGCTAACATAAATCTGGGCAAGATAACTAATGTAATAACTGGCAGAATTATAATTCTGTTTAATCCCTCTTCTACATGGAAGCCCTTAAAATATTTTATAACAGATATCATCCCTCCATGTTCTCCCACCTAAATATCTCTAAATATCTCTTATTTCTTCAACCAGTTCTCATATATAACATGGATTTGTGGCTCTTCACAATTTTGGTTGATTTCATCTGAAAGTTCTTCAGCTTATCAATGTCTTTCCTAAATGGGGATCTAAATTGAATATATTACTACAGATGTAGTCTGACTAGTACAGAGTACACATAACAGGATTAGTATTAGTTCTGTAAGCTCTATGGTTTGATATAGCCCCAAAGACACATTACCTTTCTTGATTTTCACAATTGACTTGCTTTGAGCTTATAGTCCACTAAAACCTCAGATATTTTTTCAGGCAAGCTAGTGTCTTAACTTGCTTTGTCTTGTACTTCTGACAAACAAAAATATCTCTGCCTCGCATTTCCCCCTCATATGAGCCCTTATTACTTACTCTTCACAGTATTCCTTTTGTCTGCCCTTGTATCTGTCTGCCTTCTGTATATCTCTTTTTAAAATTGAAATTGTTTGGCAAAATCTCCCTGCATCCACGTGGATCTTCAGACAATTTACATTTTTCTTGCTCATTAGAATTGTATCCCATTGTGCCTTCAAGATTTCGTTCTTAAGAGTTTTCCATCCCTTCTGAACTGACTGCCCCTATAGAATTTTAGCTCATGTGTCTAAGTTACTTAAAATAAATCACTCCTATACAATAAATCTTTTTAAATTTCTTATTTCTTTAAAAAATTCAACATGTAATTTTCCATGTTTTTGCTGCACTCACTGTTTTATGTTATTTGGGATTGAGAGTTAACAAGATTTTGACTTTAATTTTTTATCATGAAATCAGCTTTTATCACATTGGAAGTTAAGTTTAGCTTAGGATGTAGCCAATCCCATAGGTTTTCGATTGGGTTTAAATCAAGTGAATTCTGAGGTCATTGAATCATGTTTGTCTCATCTCTTGCATAAATTTGACCTTTTCTGACATGTGGGATGGTACAGGGGCATGTTATAGCATTCCATCTCCGTTTGGGAATTTCTGTAATTACAGAACAGTTCTACTTCTCAGTATGTTGATATATTTATCAGACTTAATTGGTCTTTTGGTGGGGACAAGATTTCTAGGCACAATGGAAGTGAATAAAAAATCCCCCAGTCATTATTTGGGTAGATATTTTATAGTCTGACAGAATTGTCTCTAGATCATGCAGGTTTGCCTTCCAACAACAGTTTTGGTATAGCCATTAATGGAAAAAGTGAGTTTTATCAGTAGAATTTAACTTTTTTCAATCTTCGTTACTCTCATATTTGTATTATTGTGTCCATGACAAGTGTTTTTTCTTCATAGCAGCAAATAGCAGCTATTTTTTTTTTTTTTTTTACTGTTCAAGAAGCCTACTCCAGAGCAGGTGTTCTTAACTTGGAACCTATAAACCCCGCTCCTTCCCCCCCACTTCCCCAGAATGGTCCACGGATGCATTTCAAAGGTTCTGTGAACTTGAGTGAAGAAAAAAAAATCTTTATTTCAGTACAGTTGGTTTCTTTTGTAATCCAATGTATTTTATTTTATGCATTTAAAAGTATTGTTCTGAGAAGTTCATAAGCTTCACTATACTGCGAAAAGAATCCATAACACACACAAAAAAATGTTAATCCCTGCTATAGAAGAATCAGTAATAATCCCTCCAGGTGCCAAGTTCTTCTGAAACTTGCTTTTTTTTTTTTTTCTGGGGATTAATTGGGCTCTTTTGTAACAATAATTTGTCTGTTCTTGGCATTTTTTAATTGTTTTTTGTTTTTTTACTGCACTTTACTTTGCACTGATCTTGTTTAATTGTGGGCTTGAGTGATCCTTGAAATGGTTGACTTCCCCATACCAACAAACACTGTAATATCTATAATAGTCATTTTAGTGTGTTCCTTAAGAGCTGTAGTTTTTTCATGGTTTTTTTTTTTTTTTTCAGTATTACTCATTCTTAAAAACCACAAAATTTAAAACATGAGGGAAATGTAATACATATGTATGACACAAAATCTAGCATTCAAGTGACAGAGTACCAGCTAGAGGTGGGAAAACCAGTTCATCTAGTAATCAGGATCATTATTTCAGGCAGAGCTCCAGCCATGCTACATTTAATGGACTTTCCAGCCTTTTCTTCTTCCCTAGCTACTTTCTTCCCTTGAGAAACTTCTTCCCTTGAGGTCATAGCTTTCCTGATTAATGACTTTCACCACAGTCACTATTTTAGGAAAAGCCCAGTCATGCTTCACTTCAATCCCACCTTTCCATCCTTCTCTTACTCCACTATTCTCCTCTGTGTGTTGTTTCTCCACTAGAATGTATGCTTCCTAAGGGGATGACCTATTTTACTCTGGGTCCCTAGGCCTTAGCAAAGTGCCTAGAACAATAAATGCTTTTTTTTATTTATGCATTCAATTCATCATAAAAGTACACATGGTCATTGCTGCCACAAAGTGAAAACTATTGTTTGTCCCACGTTCACCAGCCACAGTATCTGACCTTCCTTTTAACCTTTTGGAATCTATTCCACCAAAATCTAGAATGCATGTCACATTCTGCCTGAATTTCCTTCTACTCACAAACTTGAAGAGGTAATGGTAACTAACTATAAGGTTCCCTCCATTAGTCAAATTTTCCCTGTTGGTGAAAGTCACATCCATAATAGAATTCCCTCTTTGGTTCCTCCACTTTTTGAAAGATAATTTTATCAGGTAATTTAAGAAATTATTGGCTGATCTGCTTTTGGCACAGAGAGCTTCCAGCAGACATATAGATAATTAAAGTCTTTCATTATTCTTTTGATCAACAAGCACTTGTTTTAAATATTTTTGTTGATATTTTACATCACCTAGATTTTCCTTTCCCCACCCCCTTCTACAGAGAATCATGCCTTATAATAAAGAGAAAAATCAGTAAAACTAATCAACATGTTGAAAAAATCTGTTATATGCTAAGTTCTATATCTTTGGACCCTCACCTCTAAAACAGAGCAGAGGGAGGTATCTTTCATATCTTCTTTATGGCCAAACTTTCAATAAGTGTGTATATAAAAACACACACATATACATGTATGTACACACACACACACACACATACACACACCAGATACAAGATAAGTTGAAGGGAAGTAACACCTAACATTGGGAAAAGAGTTTGTAGAAAAAGGAATAATTAAATTGAATCTTGAAGGAAACTAGATATTATAGGAAGCTAAGGAATGTCCCAGGTATGAGAGACAGTGGCTAGAACAAATTCCTCTGAGAGATGGAGTGCTTTATGTGAGGAACTATAAAAATCCATGTTTGCTGCCCTGCTGTGTAACGGAAGGGAAGTAATATGTAATAAGCCTGAAAAATTAATTTGAGACTAGGTTTTGATGGATTTTAAATGTAAAACCAGAGTTTTTATTTGATCTTACAGTAGAGTGAACCATTTGTGGTTTTTTGAGTGTGGGAGTAAAATAGTAAGACCTGTGCTTTGGGAAACTTTTGCAGCTATGTGGAGAATGGAGTGGAAAAAAGTGTGAGACCAATTTGGTAGCAGCTATGGTAGTCTAGGCAAAAGATGACAGGGGCATGAGCTAAGGTGGTAGTTGTGTGTGGGGAGAAGAGATGGACATGCACTTTGTGGAGGTGGAAAGGATGAGATTTAACAATTGACTAGATATATTGTATAAATGAGTGAATAGTTAAGAATGACACCAATATTGCAAACATGAAGGGATGGTGGTGCACACAGCAGAAATAAAATTTCAAAAGAGGAGTAGCTTTTGAGGGAAAGAAAATTCATTGTTTTGGATATATTGGGATTAGGATGCCCAGTGGAACATCAATTGGTGATGTGCAACTGGAATTTAAAAGATCAGGGCTACATATATAGATCTGTGAGTCATCCACATAGAGATGGTCATTAAGTCCATGGGAGTTGATAACGTAAGTCTGTGAGTGTATAGAGAAAGAAGAGGAATCCCCAGGGCAAAACTTTGTTATCCATGCCCAGTTAGGATATATGACATGACTAATGATCCAAGAAAGGAAATTAAGAACTAAGGAAGAACAAAAGCATGAAAGCCCAAAGAAAGAATGATCAGGAGGCAGAGGTGTCTGCAGTGTCATATATTTCACAGAGAAGACAAGAAGGACAAAGATTGACGAAAGATCAGCAGAGTTGGAAATTAAAATATTTTCATAATTTTAAAGAGAGCAGTTTTAGTTGAGTTGGAGGCCAGGTGGCAGAGAGTTAGGAATAAGTGAGAAAAGAAATGAAAATACTAAGTATAGACAGATTTTTTTCTTTTTCTCTTTTTAAGGCATTTTGACTGAGAAAAGGAGTAGAGAGAGAGAATGTTACCTTGAGGAAATGGCTAGCATATTATTTGTTTCCCAAACTCTTCATCTATTTCCTCTTTCCTGTTAAATTTCTTCTTACCAGATTCAACCCAACATTGTACATGCTCTTTGGGGATCCTAACTCTGTCATTCACTGTTAGCTATTACTCCCAGTTTCATCTCATCTCATCTGCAAATTTGATAAACGTACCATCTATGCCTTTAAGTCATTAATTAAAAAATGTTAATCAGCTCAGGGCCAAGCAAAGATCCCTGGATCAGTACACTAAAGAACATATCATTAAGGAATGGTTAGTGAAAATCCAGAAAAAGAAGCAGTAAACACTGACAGTCAGCCTGATTTCAGCAAAAATAGGTCATGTCAGACAAACCTTTTTTTTTTTTTTTTTACTTTTTTGAAAGTTACTAAAGTGAAAAATCAGGGGATGTGAGTTTACCTACATTTTAGGAAAACTTGATGAAGTATTTCTTACCATTCTTGAAGGGAAAAATTTGGATGTGGGTCAGATGGTAGTAGGTTGAGAGCTAGTTGAATGACTATACTCAAAGAATAATCTATCAGGATTTGATGTCAGGTTGAGAGGAAGTTCTCCAGTAGAACATCCCTAGGATCTGTGATTGTCTCTTGTGCTCTTTAACCTTTTTTAATCAATAACTTGAATAAAGACATAGCATGCATAGCTTATCTGAAAATGGCATAGAAACATAGGAGGGACAGCAAAGACTAGGCAAAGGGTCAGAAAGATCTTCAGAAAGTAGAATGATGAAATCTCTAAGATTAAATTAAATAGGAATAAATACTCACACATAGGTTCAAAAAAATCAAGATGGCAGAGTAAGAGTGCTGGGGTTGGAAGCTCAATTCCATGTGGACAGTCTCGGGCGGGTAAAGGTGGGAACTTCTGAATCTTAGAGTTCTCACGAGGCCCCCCCAGGAAACGACTGGGAATCGAGGTGTATTTCCGCCTCTTCCCGTGAGAAACGTGATGGGAGAGAGCTCTCCCCGCCCTCGAGATTGTCCCGGATCTGGGCACACCTAACAGCACAGTATTCAGATGCAAACTATATGCCTGGAGAGCTTAAGTAGGATCAGGAAAGCCTGAAAGCGCTCTTGGGCGGAGGGGCGCGGAGCAGACAGGACAGAAGGCTCCGCTTTTCCTCTCTCCTCTCTCCCCACTTATACTTCTACTTCCAATCTCTTATTGTAAGATCTTTGCCTCCTTGGGAGATTCTTCGCTCCCTCCTAAGGAAGAATTCCCCTGCACTTGTAACTAGACCCTGAAATAAAGCTCAACCCTTGTTCAACTCTGGAACGTCCTTTCTCTCATACGAGCATCTGGTTTAGCCAACTGAAGACCTCCGATAGAGGTAAGGGAAGACTCGGGTAGCCCTCAGGCCTCTAGGCCTGGCATAAGAGAAAAAAGTAGAGCTTAACTCTATCCCACCACTAAACAACCCAAATACTACTAAAAAATTCCCTCCACAGACAAGTAGTAAATAGGATCCCAGCCCCCTAAGGGATGAAAGGGGAATTCTGTGGGCAAGGAAAAAACTTCAGCTGTTAAGTGAAAGACCTCAGCACAGTAAGGGGGGAAAGTGTCAGCAGGAATTCTCCTGAGAGACTAAAGATGGACTTCTGTACTAAAATTGGAGACAGGCAGGAGTAGGGGAGGCTTATATGCTAAGAGGCCTGTATGCTTAGTGTGAAGGGGAAAAGCCTTCACAGGGGATCTCCAATTGCTTTTAAAGGAAAAATAAATGGGAGTGGTGGCACTAGATTGCTGTGGTAGTGAAAATAAATAAAAAGTACCTCCTTCCCCTCCAGGAAAAAGCCTCAACTAGGTTTCTTCCATCAGAGGAAAGTAACATTATATTTACCTGAGGATTAAAGAAAAGCCCTCAACTAAGACCGATCACATTAGAGGAGAACTTTGGTTTCCATCATGAAGCAAAAAGCATGAGTCAAAACTCTAACTCAAGGAAAGGAGTCTAGTGAAAGACAGACCCTTAAAGCAAAGATTTGGTCAGTAGAAGAGGGGAGATCTAGAACTCAACTCCTAGGGCCTCAGCAACAAAGGCTCGTAAACAAAAATACTTTTATGATCCGTAAAAGGCCAGAGATGACTAAGACACAAAGCTCAAAGAGGAAAATAAATTTAAAACACCTACTAAGATTAAAAACTTCAAAGAAAAGAACAGCTTGTACACAAGAATAATTAGAATTCTTCAAAGATGCACGAATTAAAAAAAAAATAACAAGAAAACTTACTGCAGTAAAACTCTCTAAAAAATCAAAATGGACAAAGTAGAAGTTAATAGAGAAAGATGCACATACACTAGCTCTTAGCCCACAGCCCATAAAATACCAGTAAAGAAGAACTCTCAACAAATTCTAATGCAGCAGAAGCCACAGAACAATGGAGTGGAGGAGATTTCTAGCCCAGAGTGACCTGAAAGACCGATGGGAAAGGTCTGTCCCACCAGACCTGAGCAGAGCCTTGGCCACTCAGCACCAGGAGGAGCAGAACTGAGCAGGCTTCAGGGACAGAATCTCCAGCAGCAATGCAGATCCCTCAACCCACAGGCGCCAAAAGTCAGTGAGAGGGTCTTTCAGCTGGCCAAGAAGGGAGCAGGGTGTCCCAATAACTCAGGCCTCCTCAGGTGGCGGCAGTAGAGGCAGAAGCAGACAGGGCTCCCAAAGCAGGCAGTAGCCTGCATCCATTGTTGAAGGTCTCATCGTAAACCTCCTGAAGGAACTGAGCCCTGTATGGCGACCCTGCCCCCACCTGAGCAGCTAATCTTAATCTCACACTGAATAGCAGCCCTGCCCCTGCCTAAAGCCTCTGAGGGTTTGGAGCAGCTCATCTGAAGCTCAGCCCCCAGTGCTGGCTTGGTGGAACTGGAGACGAGGTGGTTGTGGAGAAGAAACTCAGAAGTCAAGTAACTGGCTGAGAAAATGCCCAAAAAAGGGAAAAAAAAATAAGACCATAGAAGGTTACTTTCTTGGGGAACAGGTGTCTCCCCCCATCCTTTCAGATGAGGAAGAACAAGGCATACTGTCAGAGGAAGTCAAGGCCTCTGCCTCCAGGGCCTCCAAAGGGAACTTAAACTGGGCTCAGGCAATAGAAGACCTTAAAAAACAAGTTAGCAGCTTACTAAAGGAAAACCAAAAAAATGCTGAGGAAAATAACAGCTTTGAAAAGAGGCTAACTCGTTTGGAAAAAGAGGTCCAAAAAGCCTATGAGGAGAAGGAAGTTTTAAAAAGCAGAATTAGCCAAATGAAGGAGAAGTTTCAAAAGCTCACTGAACAAAATAATTCATTGAAAGAGAGAATTGAGTTCAGGGAAATGAATGACTATGAGATAAATGAAGCAGTTAGTAAATAAAACCAAAAGTTTGAAAAAATAGAAGATAACATGAAACAACTCATTGGAAAAACAACTGACCTGGAAAATAGATCCAGGAGAAACAATTTAAAAATTATGGGACTGCCTGAAAGCCATGATCAGAAAAAGAGCCTAGACATCATCTTCCATGAAATTATCAAGGAAAACTGCCCTGATGTTATAGAATCAGAGGGCAAAATGGATATTGAAAGAATTCATCGATCATCTTCTAAAAGAGACCCAAATAGAGAAACTCCTAGGAATATTGTGGCCAAATTTCAGAGTTCCCAGATCAAGGAGAAAATACTGCAAGCAGCTAGAAAGAAACAATTTGAATATTGTGGAAATACAATCAGGACAACACAGGATCTGGCAGCTTCAACATTAAGGGATCAAAGGCCTTGGAATGGGATATTTCAGAGGTCAAAGGAACTGGGATTGAAACCAAGAATTACCTACCCAGCAAATCTGAGTATAATACTTCAAGGGAATAAGTGGTCATTCAATGATTTATATGACTTTCAATCATTCATGTTGAGGAAAAGACCAGATCTGTATAGAAAATTTGACTTCTCAGGACAAGAAACAAGAGAACTATGAAAAGGTAAACAGAAAAGAAAAATCATAAAAGACTCTCTAAAGCTGAACTGTTTACATTACTACATGGAAAGAAAATATTTGTAACTCTTGAATCTTTTCTCAATATTTGGGTAGATGGAGAGATTGTACATACATACACACACACACATATACATATATAGATGGAGAGTACAGAGTGTGTTGAATCAGAAGAGATGTTATCCACACACAAAAAAAAATAAAGTAAAAATTAAGGGGTGAAGGAGGAAAATACCGGGAAGAGAAAGGGAGAAATGGAATGGGGCAGGCTATAACTCATAAAAGAGATAAGAAAAATCTTGTTCAATGGAGGAGAAAAGGGAGAAGGGGAGAGGGGGAAAATGAAGCTACTCTCTCCACATGTGGCTGAAGGAGGGAATAACATGCTCACTAAATTTGATATGAAAATATATATCGCACCACAGGAAAGTAGGAGAGGAGGCGACAAGTAGAGTGAGGGGAACGTTGGGGGGGGGGGCAAATGAGAGAAGGGAGTTACTAGAAATAAGCACTTTCGAGAAGGGACAAGGTCAATTGTGGGGGAAAAAATAAGGGGGAATAGAGTAGGACAGAGGGCAATGTAATTAGTATTAGACAGCATGATTATTATGGAAGTCTTTTGCAAAACAACACATATTTAGTCTGTATTGAATTGCTTGCCTTCTCAGTGGGGCTGGGGGGGGGGAGGAGAAGTTGGAATTCAAAGTATTAGCAACGAATGTTGAGAATTTTTATTGCATATAATCGGGAAATAAGAAATACAGGGAATGGGGGTATAGAAATTTATCTTGCCCTACAAGAAAAGAGAGATGATGGGGATAAGGGAAGGGTGGGGTGTGATAGAAGGGAGGGTACATTGAGGGAAGGAGTAATCAGAATGCAAGGTATTAGGAAGCGGGGGAAGGGGAGTGATGGGGAGAAAAATTGGACGTGTTACAAAGTGGCCAAAAGCAGTTAGTATTAAAACAATTGACTGAATTAAATACTGAGAATAAATCAATAACATCTTTAGTTTGGGGAAAAGAATTTTAGTCTAAATTTCCTAGAGGAAGGTAACCTCACGTAAAATTTGGCATTGAAGGAAAAGTTAAGGTTTTAAAGGTAAATTTGATTTTATGATTACTATTTAATCAGGAACTAGAACATGTATAGAAAGGCATGTAAACCACTTAAGACTTACCTCAAAAGATGTTCCTTAGCGAAAGTGAAATTATAATCATATTAGAAACCTGGTTATTGGAACTTGCCATTTTTGGATGCTATGGGACTATTAAGTGACTGTTCTTCTGAGTCTAATTCCAGATATGGATAGCAAGAAAGGGAGGCTGAGCCTCCAATCCATGATGCCAGTAAGCCGGTGAGATACTGGTATGAACTGCAAAAGGTGATCTCATGGAAAGGGTGGGAGAGTGACTGTTCAGCCTGAGCTGAGGTAGGATTTTCCTAACTCAATTTCCCCACTGACACCTGGCAGACTTTAAGCCTGACTGAATGCAAGTGGACAATCTAATCCTGCCTGGAATTGACATGAAGTTGGGGAGATATTGTATCCCTGCAATGTCCTTACTCTTGGTGGCAGTTTCTTATAGTCAAAAGGTTTGTAAGCTTAATACCAGATCTATTAAATTATAGTTTATTGACAGGGGAACATCCGAGGTTAAGTCTAAAATTAAGCTATTAGGCATAGGACTTTAGACCAACAACAATAAGTTAGGGTCCTTTAATTCTTAGTAATACTGCGTAGACAATTAGGTCAAGAGCTTGTGAGGTTAGCAACATAAATATTATTTGTGTCTCAGTTGGTTAATGTTTAAAAAAAAGAAAAATTCTTTTGTGGTCCATATGTTAAATGCTTTAAAAAGAAGTATCACCTGACCAAAAGTTTGAATTGTTTCATCTGTTATAAACTGTGTTAAAAATGAAAAATAAAATTTAAAATAAATAAATAAAAGAAATTAATGACTCTAGGAGGAAATAATAATTCTTAACCTCAAAAATGAGAAACATAAAGAAAAAATCTAAGATCTGATAAAAAGAAATCTCATCTGGAAAACAGATTAAGGAGAAATAACATAAGAATTGAAGGATTACATGAAAGTTGTAACCAAAAAAAAAGAATCTAAATATGCTTTTAAGAAATCATTAAAGAAAATTACTCAGAAATATTAGAAAAGAAAAATGTAAAAATAGAATCTACTGATTATCTTCCTAAAAGAAGCCCCCAAATGAATTTTCCTAGAAATATCACTACTAAAATCCAGAACTTTTCAAACAGAATTAAAAAAAAAAAAAAAACAAACACTGTAAGCCACCAGAAAGAACTTTAAGTGGTATGGAGGAACCACAATCAGGATCACAGAGCATTTAGTAGCTGTTACAACAAAGGGGAAGAGAACATGAAATGAGATACTCAAAATGCCAAAAAAAAAAATAAATAAACAAGAGTAACTTACCCAGCAAAATTGAAGATCTTCAGTGAAATAGAGGATTTTCAAGCATTCCTATTACAGTTGGAGCTGAAAAAGAACTTTGAAAAATAAATTCAAGTGAATGATCGATCAGAAGGGATTTTACAAGAATGGTCTGTTTACATTCCATTGGAGAGTGATAAGTATATTAAAGAGGTTCTTTCAGAGTCCCAGTGTCACGAGGAGTTGTAGAGATAGTCAGCTGAGACAGAAGACCTATAATGTTGTAATGTTTTGAAGATGCTGTAAGAAAAAAAAAGGAATGAAGGATTATTATGTGTTAATTGTAATTAAGTTGTGCAATAAAACTGCATATAAAAATGGAAAGGTGGAAATGAGTGTCATTTGAACTTAACTTTCAGCCAAACTGGTCTAAAGGGCAGAACAGACACATCCACTCACAGTTTGAAGTAGGAGTACATTTGACACAACAGGGATACAAATAGAAAAAGCAAGAGTTAAGTGGGTTAGATTCAAAGAGGGATTAGTCATAAGTAAAATGAACTTTAATCTTGGAGAGGGGATAGTGAAAGTATTTAAAGGAAAATAAGGAAAGGGTTACAACATGGAAAAAAGTGAGAAGTGTAGAGGAGAAAACATAAGAGAATAGCATGAAGAGAAACAAACAATTATCACAACTGTGAATGGTACGTATTCACCCATAAAAGAGAAAGAGGTTAGCAAAATGGATTAGCAGAATCCAATAATGTGTTGTTTACAAGAAACATTCTTGAAACATAAAGCCTCATACAGTTAAAACAGAGAATTAGAGCAGAATCTATTAACCTCAAATTAACATGCACAAAAAATGCAAGAAGAGCAAATACTATTTCAGACAGGACAGTAGCAAAAACAAACTTAAAAGGTATGTAAAGCAAAATGGCATTTTGTGTGAAAATGATAGACACTGAATTGATTGCAGTATTTAGCATATGTTCATGGAATGATATAGTTTCTAAATACTTTTTTAAAAGAAAAACTTAGTTAATTCTAAGGAGAAATAGTAGAGACCTTGATTTACTCTTATTATCCCATGATGTATCTAACCCAAAAATAAGAAATGAAGAATGTAAATAGAGTTTTAGAAGAATTAGATATGATATACTGCTGACAATTATTTAATGGAAATAAAAGAGTATAGCTATTCTTAGCTGTGCATGACACCTTTACAAAACTTGATCATGTCTTAGTACATAAAAATCTCATACACACATGCAGAAAAACTATGCGCACCCTTTACTGTCCACAGTGCAGTAAAATTAAATTTAATAAAGGACTGCTGAAAAAAGTATTCAAAATCGACTGGAGACTAAATAACTTCATTCAGAAGAGTTAATGGGTCAGAGAACAAATCATAGAAATTATCGTTTCACTAAAGATAATGGAAATACGGAGATAACATGCCAAAATTTTGGGGATACAGGAAAAGAAGTCCTTGGCAGAAATTTTATATCTGTAAACATTTTTATTAAAAAAAAAAATAGATCAGTGAATTGGAAATACAACCATAAATACTAGAAAGCAAGATTTTAAAAAATTTGGAACAGCAAATAGAAACTCTGAAACCAGATCATTTGAAAGTAAAGCCATAGATTAATTTCTAAAGAAACTACAAGATCAAATAGTTTCACAAGTCATTTCTCTCAAACATTAAAAAAAAAAATAATTCTACTATGTCAACTTTTTGCAAAAATAGCCCACCAAAAACTCTTCCAAATTCTGTCTAGGACACAGAAAAATGGTTGTGATACATAAACTAGGAAGTGTAAAAGAGAAAGGAAACTTCTAATAAACATTGATGTCAAAATTTTAAATAAATTTTTTCTCTTGTCACCATTCTATTTATGCATTAGATATGTCTACTATAGCAGTAAAACAAGAAAAATAGATTGAGGGAATAAGCATAGGTAAAAGAGGAAACAAAATCATCGATTTGTTTGCAGATGATATGATGGTCTATTTGAAGAATCCTAAAAAGTCAACTAAAAAAATAACTGAAATGATAATCAGCAAACTTGCAGGATATCAAAAAAAAAAAAAATCCACAAAATTCATTAGCATTTCTATATTTTATCAATATAATCCAGAGACATAGAAAGAGAAATTCCACTTAAAACAAGTACAGAATGTACTTGGGAATACTTGGGAATCTCCCTACCAAGAACTTTATAAATACAACTACAAACCACTATTTACAAAAAAAAAAAAAAATTTAATGACTTGTGTAACTGGGAAAATATGCATTGTTTGTGGATAGAGCAAGTCAATATAATACAACTGATAATACTGCCTAAATTAATTTATTTATTCAATAACGTAACAAACTACCAAAACATTACATTCTAGAATTAGAAAAAATAATAACAATTCAAATAGGAGGAAGGAAACAAGCATTTTATTAAGTACCCTCTATGTGCCTAGCACTGCCCTAAGCACTTTATACCTGTTACCTCATTTGATTGGAGGGAGGAGAAGCGGTGTAGAATATCAGGTTTAATATTGAAAATAAGGGAGATTGAAGGGGGTTCAGCAGTACCACATCTCAAAACTATCCTACAGAGCAACAATTTTCAAAACAATTTGAAACTAGTTTTAAAAAATATATCAGTTAGTGGAACAGATGTATTTTTTAGTGCCCCATTATGCAACACATACACACACACACACACACACACACACACACACACACACACCAGCTGCTGAGACAAGGACTCACTATTTCATAAAAACTACTAGGGAAATTGGACAGCGGTATGGAAAAAATTAGATTTAGACAAATATCTCACACCTCGTATACTGAGGTAAGTTCCAAATGGGTATGTGACCTAGATATAAAAGGTCATATCATAAATATATTAGAGAAACATGAAAATAATACTTATAAGTTATATTAGCTGGGGGAAAATTCATGACTAAACAAAAGATAGGGAGAGCAGAAAAAATTAAATGGATAATTTTGATTACAAAAATTTTAAAACTTCTTTGCACAAATCTTGTAAAGCCAAAATTAAAAGGGAAATAAGTAGCTTAAAAAAACATTTTTTCACAAGTTTCTGTGAGAAAAGTCTCATTTCTAAGATATAAAAGAATGTGACTCAAATTTATAGGAATAAAAGGCTTTCTTTAATTGATAAATGGTCTAAGAATATGAAGAAGTAATTCTCAAAGAAAGAAATACAGGTGTCTATAACCATAGGGAGAAAATGCTCTAAATCACTACTAATTAGGGAAATGTAAATTAAAGCAATTTTGAGATTCTATCTCACACCTATCAGATTGGCAAAGATCATAGAAAAGGAAAATGATAACATTTTGGAGGGGATGTGGGGAAATAGGCACATTAATGCACTATTAGTGGACTTGTGAATAGGTACAGTCATTTTGGAAAGCAATTCAGAATTATACAAAAAAGTTACTAAACAGTACACGTTGTTTTTTGCCTGGGTCCAAAAGTAATCACAGAAATAGGAAATTAGCACGTGAACAAATATATTTATAGCAGCTATTTCTGTGGTAGCCAAAAAACCCTGACAAAACAAAAAACTGGTCATTGAAGAAATGCTCATAGGCTGAGGAATGGGGAAATATGCACACGATGAAATACTGTTGTAAAATGAGGAAAAGAAGCATTGAAAGGCAGATATCAACTACTGCAGGGTAAAGTTGAAATATGTTTATTACCTCAGTATTATAAAAATGAAAAATTTTAAAGTTCTATAAACTGACAACAAAATTAGAACAATTCAAACAGTGAGAGTAAGATCTAAGAACTATGATCAGTACAGTTACCATTCATGTCTCTAAACAATCTGTGATGAAACATACCCTCTGCCTCCTGAGAGGTTTTTTAATTTTGACCACGCATAATTTGTTACAAGAAATAAAAGAGGGAGGGGATTTTCCAGTGGAGTAAGAGGTAGGAGGGAGAGAAAATAGATCTTTGTGCATTTAAACAAAAAAAACCCAAATAGGTTAGGGGATACTATAGGTGTGTAATGTTGTATTACTTTCAGATGAAGTTACTGGATTGTTAATTTTAATTATTCTGTATTAATGTAGGAAAACTTTCAAGGAGCAGAGATAATCTGTACATATTTATAACGCAAAAACAAAGCGTATCAAAAGTTTTTTTTAAATCAACTTCAAAAGTACAATGTAGTTAGACAACATATTTCCTGTATAAGACATGAATGTTTTTTGTAGAATACAAGCTTAAGTAAAAGCCCTTCCCCCCAAAATAAAAAAGCTAAAGCAATCTTGGATTGCATTAAAAGAATAACTTCTAGGATTAAAGAGGTAATGGGCCCTCTATAGTTAGAGCACATCTGGAATATGGTTGTCAGTTCAGAACTGAACTGAAAGACTTTGATAAGTAAGGTTGAGAGGAGGTTAGCGTGGTGAAGGGTCTCAGGCCTGTTACCTTGGAAAGCAGTTAAAGGAACTTGGAATATTTAGCTTGAAAAAGAGAATGAAGTAGAGGTGAGGAGTCTGAGGGGGAAAACATGGTTATAGGGAAAAGGGATTTGAGTTCTTTTTGTACTCAGAGAGGGGAGGGAGGGAAGAAGAGGAAAGGGGAATGGAGAAGTTGCAAGTTTAGACTTGATATCAGTGAAAACTTCCTATTAATTAGAGCTATCCCAAAGTAGAATTGACTGGCCTGAGAAGTAATAGGTTCCCCATTATTAGAAAGTCTTCAGGTAGATAAAAGATGATTCATTTGTTTGGTATACTATAGTATAATGGAGATTTTGTTCTAGTTATGGATATGTATGTTTGTGTGTGTTTAAAATATCATATATACACACATGTTGACACATATTTTGAATTTTATATGTATGATGTTGCACGTGCACACACACGCACACTAAGGTCTTTCCCAACTTTAAAATTCTGAGATAATAATAATTTTAATCTTTATACCTGATCACTTTTTTCAACTATGAAATACCAAATGTAGAATAATTAATACACTACTTTAAAATATGTTTATTTTGGGAAATAGGCAAATCAAGAATTGTGAAGAAAATTTAAATGGATAGAAAATAGTTCCTGTGCAAAAAGAGTAAAAGGAACAAGGTTGCTTAGCCCAAACAAGAGTTTAATTCTTTGGTAGTTGCCTACATCTCCAAGGAGGCTCAAGAAAAATTAGACTTAAACGAACACAGGCAAGATTTTGATTAGACATTAAAAAAAAAAAAAAACAGCATTGTGGCATTTAGAAAGTTAAAACATTGGACTGGATTTTTAAAAGAAGTTAGAGAATATGTCCCACAACATCATCAGAGAATGATGTAGTCAATTACTGCTGTAGTCAATCCTGAATATTTTTGACATTTACCTGTTAAATTCCAGACGGTCTCCCAGTATCCTTTCCTGATGTATCAGTTCGTGTGTGGGGACAGATATGTCCACCTTTCTTTTCATTCTTCTGCTCCAGACAATAAAGATTCCAGGTCTTAGTACATGAGCTCTGGCATCAATGTTGAGTATTTGCCACAGCAAAATTACTTTAGAATTCATATGTCCCATGACAGAGGCTTGGAAATATTCACCTGATATGTAATCATCATTCCAAATAGTAGGAAACTTTGAATTTGAAGTTGACTTATTGGCTAAACCTTAGAATCTGAGATGGGACAAACCAGCTTTAGTCTTTGCTGTTGGACCTTTATAAGAAATAGGATTTATACTCTACTGACTTTACACAGAACCAAACTATTAAATGTGTATTCTATTTAAATGTATTGACATTTCTTCATGACAATAAATTTACTGTGTCATGAATTCAGTTTTTATTGTGTATTATGTCTATTCTTTCATACTGTTGGTATGCTTTTTTCCAGGCTGGAGCTATGACGTTCAAGAGAGAAAGGTCCCCAAACCTAAATCCAAGTCTTACGGTGCAAACTTTTCTTGGAACAAAAGAACAAGAGTGTCCACCAAATAGATCAGCACTGACTGTATCTCTGTGTCTGACTGTGAATAAAGTCAGCTGTGCAGTATTTATAGTCCATGTATAATACATCTCTTAATCTCCTAATAAATGTGACCTTTAAACTACAGATGCATCTTGTGGTGTCTATTTAAAATGTTTTTGATGTCTCAAATTGAACCTGTTACCAACTTCCTATATATAGAGCAGATCTGAGATGTTCATACCTCTAGGAAATCTTTGTACTTGGAATCTTTTAAAAGGAATGTTTGAAATTAGCTGCAACATTCAAGATTGTGGCTTGCCTTTCATAGCCATTTTAAAATGAATAATACGTTTAAAAACCACCACCATCCTAGAGTTTGAATTGTTGTCTTAAAGGTTCTTTTTTATCATATATAGAGGAGAAATTCATCCTAGCACAATGTGGTAAGCCTAAGTCCCTGTCTGCACTTCAGATTGGATCTTCATGTACATCTTTTAGCTTGATTGACTTATGAGCCATTCATTAAAAATCACTTTCAGGAGCAAATCAAGGTCTTTATAGTTCTAATCAAATCAGTGGAAGACTTTCTCCCTCTCATATTGAAAGACTCAATATTTAATGACTCATCCTCTTTTTTGATATTCAGAGTTCTAGGTATGATGCTCTACCGTATCCATCTTCTATACAGAACAAAAGTGAGGCACTTTTATGGCAAACTTAATTACAATTTGAATTGTTTTTATTAGATTGGTGCCATTGGTTGAATTTATATTGTCTTTTACCCTCTAGATGCTGTTTGAGTGTACCAGAACCACCTGGAAAAACAGGGTCATTTTTAATAACGCCATATGCCTTATACTAAATAATGTTTTTGGTTGTATACTTATATTTTAAGTAGATCAATAAGGAATGTTTTACAAATGTTCAGCACATCATGAAATTCTTGATCCCAGAGGACATAACCAGGGGCAAGGAGGAAAATCATAGAATGTTGGACTTTGGCTCAATTTAAGATAAAACTCCTGCCGATTAAAACTTTCTGAAAATGAAGTTGACTACCTTAGGCTGAAGTAGTGGATTCCCCCTCCCTGGAGGTCTTCGGGCAGAGGCTGCAGGACCACTTGTTGAATGTCACATAGAAGAGACCCTTTTTCAAGTACAAATTAGGCTAGATGGCTTATGAGCTCTCAAATCTGATTCTGTAAAATTTTTTATTTCTAATAGGGATATAATATGTGCTAAACCAGAGTTATAACTATTTTCCTATTATTGCTAAGAGTATAAAATACTAAGTAGATATTTTTGTTGACCTGTTCACTTGATGCAAAAGAAAATTCATCAAATTAAAATTAAAATGGTCCAGCAGCTCATCAAACTCTTCAGTGCCTCCATTGGTCAGCTAAGGAATTGGTCCTGGCCAACTGGACCAAATGTTAAATGCAGCTAAGAATTGAGCTCACCTGGTCCCAGAGCTATGAATTACCTGAGGACAGTCAAAACTAATTAAAAGGAGGGTTATCAAAACCATTTGAGGAAAGAACACACACACACACACGCACACACATATATACTTCTGATTATTTTGTATAACAAACTTGACCCTCTCAGTTGCTGCCACTCCTGAGCCTTCTCCATAGACTTTTCCAAGAACCCTGTCTGCCCCTCTTGGGTACTGCAGTACTCTAGTGCAGCTTGGTGGTGGTCCTCAATCAAGATCTCTTTGCCTCCATTAAAGATCCTGTTTTCTGCTACTTTGAGAGTGTTCTTAATAAAAGCTTATTAAATTGAACTAAACCCAACAGGTATGTTTAATTGATAAGCAGACCACTGTGAAACCAAGGATTTTTTGCCATCTGTTTTTCCATCTGCAGCACTTACAGAGGAATTTTAGTTTAGAGGTCACCATAAAAAATCAGTGGGGTTTTGGTTTTGTTATGAAGTATTAGGAAGAAAGACAAATCTTAAAACTTAATACATCTACCAAAAGGTAGAGAAAAACATGAATTTTTAATTGTCCTTTTAGTTTATTTCTCTTCTCTATTTTTATAAGAATTCATCTCAAATCTATTCTAGTTCTCAATTCTGGTTTTGTGTCTCCATATCTGCTGGCTGATTGTGCATAGACTTTCACCTTAAATTCACTTTTTTTATTATTATTTATTTTTAACACAGTTTGTAACAGATAAAGCAATTCAAACTTTTGGTCAGGTGATACTTCTTTTTAAAGCATTTAAAATATGGACCACGAAAGAATTTTTTTTTTAAACATTAAGCATCTGAGACACAAATAATATTTATGTTGCTAACTTCATAAGCTCTTGACCTAATTGTCTCCACGGTATTACTAAGTATTAAATTCATTTTTTTAAAAAAATAAGATTTTAGCAACATGTATGTGTGTTTAGATTTTACATCACCAGAATTTCTCCCAGTAAGTTCTCCCTTCCACCTTCCCAGAAAGTCAGCCCACATAACAATATTTTTTTTAAAGAGAAAAACGAGACAAAAAAATTGGCAAAACTGATTGGTACATCAAAGAAGTCTGAAGACCTCTTAGCTCTGGAAAGGAGTGGGATTGGGGTGTTTTCTCATATTTTCTTTGGACTATATGCTTGTTCTTTGTAATTTTATAACATTCTCTTTGGTTTATGGTCATTTTTCTTTATGTTTCTTTATGTTTTCTTTATGTTTTCTTTATGTCATATATATATTTTTTGGCTCTGTTCCATGCTTCTCTGCAGTCATATTCCTTATTTCTTACAACACAGTCCCATTACATTCATGAACTACAATTTGTTCTGCCATTCCCAATTCTGTAGGCATTTACTTTTTCTTCCAATTCTTTGCTAATACAAAAAGTGCCACCGTAAGTATTTTGCTATGTATGGAACTTTTCTTTTTATCAGAGAAATCCTTGGGATATATGCCTAGTAGCGGAGTCTCTGAGTCTAAAGGTTATAGACATTTTAGCTATTTTATTTGCATAGTTCCAAATTGACTTTCATAATGGTTGTGTTGATTCAGTTTTTCCAGCAATGCATTAGTATATCTATGTTTCTACAACCTTGGTACTGAGATTACTTTCAGTTTACACAGCATATATCTTGTGTATTTAGTTTTTTGCAGGCTATCTCTCCCATTAGAATGGGAGCTCCTTGAGGACAGAGATGGCTTTTTAATCCCCTGAATTTAGTTGATTAGCACAGAGTAAGTGCTTAAAAATTCAAATCTTATCTCAGATACTATGTGACTCTCTCTGCAAGTTATTTAATCTCATCTGTAAATCTTATCTGTAAAATCAGGATAATAATAGCATTTATCTTGCAGGGTTGATATGAAGATAAAATCAGATGATATTTGTAAAGTGTTTTACAAAAAAAATTAAGTTTTAAATGTTTGTTCATTTGACTGACTTTTTGTCTTTTGTCATAAGGTGAAACCTTGGGGTTGTTTTGATTTGCCTTTCATTATTATTCTCTCATTTTATTTGCAGCTTTTTTCTCATGTGGTTTTTGTTTTCAGTTCTTTTGAGAACAGTTTGTTCACATTCTTTGACTACTTACCCATTTGGAGATTGGCTTATGGGTCTTAAATATTTCTGTTAATTGTCTATATATTTTGGATACTAAACTGCCATCTGAGATAATTAATACAAAGATCTTTTTCCCCATTTGGCTCACATTACTTTCAAACTTTCTCCTTTACTTAGAAACCTTCAATGTTTCCATATTGCTTACAGGTTATACATAGTCCAAACTTCTTAGCTTAGCATACAAATTTCTTTATGATATTTGTCTCCAGTTTTTCATTCTAACCTGTAGTCGTCCTATATGAGAATCCTTGGTTTCAATCAGAGTGGTCTGCTTGTCAACTGAACGTACCTGTTGAGTTTAGTTCAATATAACGATGCTTTTATTAAGCATTGACTTTATAGGAGGCACTGACTGGGTTAGGTGCTGGAGATAAAACTGGGAATAATATCATAGCCCCTGCTTTTGTGGAGCTCATCCACCCACCTCTCTCAACTCATTACAACCACCACTGTAGTTCAAATCTTCATCGCTTTTCTCCTGGACTAGTGTAATTGCCTCATTTGTGGCAGTTACATGGCTTAGCTATTTAGAGTGCTCACCTTTTGTTTGAGTTTAAATTCTGTTTATAATTTCTAGCTTTGTGATCATGAGCAAGTCACTTAACTTCTTTCAGACTCAGTTTCCTAATCTGTAAAATGAGGATAATAGCATCTACTTCACAGGATTATTGTGAAGATCAAGTCAGATAATGTACTAAAGTGCTTTGCAAACTTTAAGTTACTATATGAATGTTAGCTATTATTTACCTGCTCCCAGTCTCTCCCATTCCAAGCCATCCTCCATGAAGTAGCCAGAATAATCTTTCTGAATTATAGATCTGATGTCACTTTCCTGTTAAGAAGCCTCCAGTGTATCCCAGGTGCCTATACAAATTTGGTCTGCCCTTTAAGTCCTTCTGCAATCTGGTCCCCAAATACTTTTTCATCCTTTCACATTAATTCGCAAATTCAGTTCAAGCCTAGACTTCTAGGTGTTCCCAGAACTCAGCATACCTCCTTGTATTTCTCTTGCCAGGAATGCACTCCCACCTCATCCAAGCCAGACATTAGTAATACCCAAAACAAACTCCAAAGTATATTGTGAAGAGGTACTTAAATGGAAAGGGGAAAAAACAACTTGTGATTGGGCTCTGTGCAAGGCAAAAGGAAGACATAGGGTCACAGAAGCAGATTAACTATATAAAATTATGTAAAACATATAAAAATATATAAAACTTTAAAAGTTTTTTTAGTTTAATTTAAAAATTTAAATTCAAAGTTTTTGCGCAAACAAAATCAATGCTACTAAAAGAAAGTAGGTACATATGGGGATGGGGGGAAGCTTTGCAGCAAGTTCCCTGATAAAAGTCTCATTTCCAACATAACTGATCAAGACTAAGAATCATTCCCCAAGTGATGAATGGCCTTCTTCCTCAGAGAAAAAAATTCAGTAACCACCTGAAATAATTTCTCCAGATAACTAATAAATTAGAGAAATTCAAATTAAAGCAACTCCGAGGTTCTACCTCACATCTATCACACTGGCAAAATTGATCAAAAAAAGGAAAAATGACGTGTAAATTGCTATGGGGAGGAGGGATGTGAGAGAACATTAATACATAATACAATAATAATAAGAGCCAGTGGAGCTCTGAATGGCTGTAGCCATTGTGCCCAAAAAAGGTTACTAAACTGCATACACTTTGACCTAGTGATACCATTTACCAGGTCTGTACCCCAAGGAGATTAAAGAAGGATCCATGTGTACAAAAAGATGTGTAACAGTTCTTTTAGTCCTGAGGCACTGGAAACAGGACGTTTCCAGAGAAATCTGAGAAGACTTGTATGAACTAATGCAAAATCAAGTGAGCCAAATCAGGAGAACAATTTGTACATAGTATACAGTATTGTTACATTATAAAGATAAACAACTTTGAAAGACTTAAGAACTCTGATGAGCACAATGACTTATGATTTCAGAGGGTCTAGTCTTCCCATCTCCTGACTGTGAGGTCATAGACCCAGGGTACAAACTGAGTCATGTATTTATATGACATGGCCAGTGTGGGGAATTAGTTTTACTTCATTATGCATATTTGTTCAAAAGGTTTTAGTTTTTTAATGTTGTGGGAGAATGGAAAGAAAAGAAAATATATTTTATTGATTGCAAAATAAAATTGATTTTTAAAATTTATTCTTTGAAATTCTAGATTAAACTTGGACTTTGCTCAAATAAGTTGATAGGCTGTTTGTACACAGATCACTGATTCAGGAATGATTCCCACATCAGTAATTAGTTGTTTCCTTTCTGTTAAAATGAAACTTTTAAAAAATTGTTTAGTAGACCATTTGAGCTGCTCCTACCCCCAAAGTTTACTTGTAGGTTGGTCCCCATGGGGAATGACTACCAAAATTTCAAGGTACTCTGTGGGTCTTCACAACTAAAATTATACGGCTTAAAACCTGTTACCAGTATGTTTACCCTTTAGTTCTTAGCTAGAGGCCTCCATTAGCTGTTCGTTGTCTCCTGACACTTTTCTCAAGCAAAGTATGTTAAGTGAGGTTTCTGTGAAGTTTACAGGCTTTAGCTTCTCTCATTTCTTACTCCTGAACTACATTTCCAACGTGTTTTGGGGTTTTCTCTCTTAGGTCTACCTTTGCATTGAAGCTGCCAGATATAAAGTTATATGTTTCATTTGGAGTATTGTATCGAGTTCTTTGTATTCTTTATCTAATTATCTCCTGCAACAAGTACTGGCAAATAAGCTGGTAACATTTATATGATGAAATTTCTGTAAATGCTTATCACTGTAATACAAGATAACCAAATATCCCATAAAATCACATTCCTCGTTACATTCATTGCATGACAAAATCCACTCTCCAACTCACTTTTTAGGGAGAAACTTAAAAGCCATCTTTCCGTTTAGAGTTACAACTCCTTCTGCTTTGTGATTTCATTTATAGCAATAATACTAATATTAATTGAATGCAAATGTTCTAATGTTCAAAATACCCATTTTCCAAGCCATCAGACTTCTGAGGGAACAGGTGAAATTAAGCCGATTCAAATTTCAGAAGACATGTTATGAGGTAATTATCTCTTGTATGTGCAATACAATTTTTCAGGTTGTACCTGAGGTCTTTGGATAAACATTAAATGAAACTGAAATTCCAGCCTGGATTGGTAAGAATACTAATAACACATACAGATACTCTTACTGACAAGGACTTGATTGCAACCAGAAGTGAATGACACATGCCAAGTCATATTGGTTAATAATAAAATCTTCTAATCATAGGAATCAGCAAGTATATACAGAGCCATTACTATGTGTAAAAAAGTGCGAAAGGAAAAAAATTAAGATAAAAGCAAATTTGTTACCTATGCAACAGGTGTTCCAGAGAGCACTGTGGGTGGGTAAGTTTTAGCACAGGGTACTAGGGGCTTGAGTTGAAAGTGGTAATAAGGGAAAAGGTGGTAGGGATGAAGAACAGAATTTGAGTAATAACAGCCAGGGGTTCAGAATCATTGGAAAGGAGAGGTTATATAACCAGTTGGGAGTGTGTTAATCTTTTGGTAATGTGTTCATGTAGGTTATTAACATCCTGAAAGTACAGCCTGAGGATGGAGTCCTCTCAGGCAGTTAGGGCAGTTTATATAGCTGAAAGTAGGGTCTGGGGGTTGAAGTTTGGGGAGAGCTTCATAGGGGCAGGCTTTCTACGAGAGACCACTGGAGAGAGTTGACAAAGCCCTGTTGTCTTCTCCTGCAGACAGGAAGGCTGGAGGAAGGAGCACAGCAAATTTTGGTAAGGTTCCTAAATCAGCCATATTGACCCAGGTAGCAGTTTAGGTTGAAACTAAACAGACAACAAATAGAATAAAAACGGAAATGAATTGTAAACATTTTTATAACAAACACTCTTCACTGTTGGGGGCAATGGAGTCATTTTTACAGTAGACTATAAAAATGGAAAGAGCAACTAGTAGTAGAGTAAATATACGAAGAGAAGATTGGTGCTGGAAGTGACAGTTTTGATAGTATGGAAAGGTCAGTCGTCAAGGTTGTCTTAAAGGGGATATCAAAGGTAAAAATTTTAGACTGTATTATCAAAAAAATATGTCTGGAATATCAATAATTGTTGACCCCTGTACCTATTTTTCTATCTCTTCAAAATTTTTAGAAGAGCAATTTAGGGACATCTTTGATAAAAGTATAAAAAGGGAAAAAAAGAAGTTTTTCACAAATGATATTTTAAAATAGACCACATCTTTACAATCACACAATTAACTGAAAACTGTAGAGAATACAAGGCCCCATTGTATTTATTATTTTACTATAAGAAAGCATTTGATTTGGTAGACCAAAACACTCCCTTAAAGGATCTTTGTCAACAGGGAGTTTTCTATGCATATATGCCAAAATCACATGAAATTCCTTGGGAAAATAATAATAATTGAGATAACTTTGTTTGAAGATTCTCTGATTATTAAAACAGGGAGGGAGAAATGCTAACCAAAGCCTTTAGTACAGTTCCTAGTATCTAGTAGGCATTTTAATAAATGTTGATTGATTTGCCATTGACATGGAGAATGTCCTGCACAAAATCCAAATGGAAAAATACCCTCTAGACAGTGAAGTCCTGATTGCAGATGATGTGCTTCTTGCATCAAACCCTAGAACTTTACAGAGTCTCCTACATGAGATCTATAATCACTCAAGAGTTTGACCTAGTTGTAGCTAGCCGCAAAGGAAAAAAACAAATGGATGAAAAATGTGTATTGTCTATCCAATGGTATATCATAATTTGGACAATCCACCTAGAACTTGTCCAACAGTAAGTACAATTTGGACAGGCTTTGCAAATAAACAATGAGGTGAGCCCAAAAATAAATAAAAGAAGCAGTATAGATTAGATTGTATTTGGGAAATGGTGCAGTTCTGTTAATGACCCTGAGCTTTTACCTGAGGGGAAAAAAATTACCTTTTTTTAAATACCAACAATCTTTCAGTAATATTCATTGGCTAAAAGTCATGGAATATAACAATTAAAGTTGAGTATTAACCAAAGGGCAGTGCAGAATTATATGATGGCCACAAGAAGCAGCAACTCATTACAAACATGTAATTTCACAGCAGAGGCCAAATAAAGTATGTTTCAAGGGAAAAAGTGTGTGTTTGTGCATGTGTGTGTGTGTGTTTATTAGCAGAAAAAAATAATGGATCTATCATACTATCATACAGCTTCAGCAAAGAATTAACAGCCCATGTGCTCTAGTGATACTCCTTCAATATCAAGAGAATAAGTGGATGGCCCCCAGAACATCGAGTGGACTCCTTTCACAGGTGTATAGGAGGACATGAACAAGAAATGCACAGGAGAGTCAGGCGTGAATAATCGTCATTTGCACTATTGGAAGAAGTAAGCACACCAATGAGGCATATATTGTTCAAAGCCACAAAATCGTCTTCATATCTGTCTTGATTTTGATTCCCTTACTACATTTATTTTTACTTAGCAACTGATTTCAGCACTATAGCAATACTGTAAACATATAATGTCACTGCTGAGCTTTGGTGAATAATAATTCTAGATTAAATGAGCTTATTAAGTAGCCTTGTGAGATAGATAATCATTGTTATCTGAAAAAACGGGAAGGACAGACTAGAAGAATCCAAACAGAAAGATTTGTGTTAATTTGCATTTGTTTCATCCTCAAAGCTTCTTTTGCTTGTTTTACTGCTGGTGAAAATTTTGTTCTTGCATATAAGTAATTCTTCTCTTCTAAACATGATGATTTTTCCTCCAAAGGGGAAAAAAGTGGGGAAAGTTAAAACTAACTTCTATATTTTATCCAGTATAATAGTAAACAGTAAGAGAAAAATAAATGCTTTCCTTTTATTAATATACCTTAAAGCTGTCTACACTTAGTTAAGCCTCTTTTCCTGAGAGCTTTAAAAGAAGATTTAGGATCATTTAAATGTTTATGAGTTAAAGTTTAATTTAAAGTTTATTTTTACATCAAAGTCATTTCCCCTTATTCTTCCTCCCACCTTACTCTGCCTTGAAACCATTCCTCTCTAACAAAGAAAAAAGATTTAAGCAAACCCACCTAACAGAACGGTGACATAGGATAGCAAATACCAACCACACGGTGTGCCTTTAGACCTCCCCTCTCTCCCAAACCTCTTTATGGAGAGGAGCAAGTAAGATTTCATCACTAGTTCTCTCAGGGACTGAGATTGGCCATTAAGATTAGAGTTATTCTACGGAAAGAGTGGAGTTCAGGATTTGGAGCTACATGATGTGGATTTGAATTCTGCCTCTGTCACTTATATGTTTAATTGTATATAACAACCTTAGGCAAGTCATTTCTGGGCCTCAATTTCTTCATCTGTAAGATAAAAGGGTGAAAGCAAAAACTTATCTCCGAGACTTAAGTTCTGAGTTAAAAGAGAAAGGAGATAAGAAATAATACAAAAGAAACAAGTGGAGAAAAATGCAAACCCAACAGCCTTTATCCCAAATGAGAATGGATTTAGCAATACAATAAAATGAAAGAACATGACAAAAGAATAAGAAAAAATGCAACAATTTCAATACTAAAAACATCTAAAAATAGGCAAAATAAAAATGGTTAACACTCTGCTATACCTTTTAGAAAGTGTGAAAATATTTCTCTTGGACAAAAATAATGGCAGTTGACTTGCCTTCTAGGGAGAAAGGTGTTTGTGGGATGATAGCCCCTGCTGATAGCCTTTAAAAAACTAAGCTCACCCGTTCTGAAGTATAGTTCAAGGAAGGAGCCAGAAGTCAAGAAAGAAATTAGCCTCTGAGAAGGAACCTCTCTTCACCTCTAAGAAGGACTTTAATTTTCTTCTTCCTCTCCCATAATGACAATGACCCTCTAATTTGAAGCTGCTTGACAATACATCCAGCAGGGAGCAGAGACACATACTCTCATAAGGCACAGACACAGAGAGTCAGCAAAGAAGCAAATTAAGGATCATGAACCCCTGGCAGCAGAGAAGAGAGCCAACCATGGATTCAAGGAGAAACTAACCATGGCAGTCAAGACTTACACTTCAGAAAGAAGGTGATACTAGGAGCCCACAGGAGCAAATCACCCCACAGCAATGCTGCACTCAGGGGAAAAGAGCATGAGATCTTCACAAGGAGTATGAGGTCATCAAAACCCTGCAGTACTGAAGGTATAAATTCCTCTGGCTACGTTTGCTATGTGTGTGCTTCACTATCGATATACTCAAAATTTGTACCTACTCTTTCCACAAATGCTGTATTTGTGAAAGAATTCACCCCAGGTCTATTAGAGGAATGTTTTATAGCTACTGCTCTTACTGTACCATCATAATAAATTCTTTTGGCTTTGAGAGAATAGTATTGATTACTATTGATCATCCTCTTCTCCTTAATATTCTTTTCTATCTAGGTTTTCAGGACACTGCTTTCTCCTAGTTATCCTTCTCCCTATCTAACCACTCCTTCTCCTTTGCTAGCTCTTCATCAGGGTCATACTCACTAACTGTGGATGTTCCAGATAGCTGTGGCAAGCTCTCTTTTCTTCTTACTCTATACTACTTCACTTGGTGATCTCATCAGTTCCCAGAGATTCAACTATCATCTTTCTTCTGATGAGTCTCAGACCTACTTATCCAGCCCCAACCTCTCTGATGGCCTCCAGTCTCTCACATACAACTGCCTATCAGATATCTCAAAGTGGATATCCAGGAGACTTCTTAAACTCATTGAACTCATATTTATCCCTAAATCCTCCCCATTTCCAAATTTCTCTATTATTGTCAAGGGTACCACCATCCTTCTAATCCTTCCAGTTCACAACCTGAGTGTCATTTTCAGTTCCTCACTACCTCTCATCTTTGATATTCTGTCACGAAGGCCTTTTGATTTCATCTTTTCAAAATCTGTTGAATATTCTCCCTTCAATTTTCTCTGGCTATTCTTCTTGCCTAGAATGCTCTCTTTCCTCATCTCTGCCTCCTAGTTTCTCTGGTTTCTTTCAGCTAAACTCCCACCTTCTACAGGAAGACTTTTCCAATTGCTCTTAATTCCAGTGCCTTCTCTCTATTATTTCCTACTTGTCCCATGTATGTTGCCTGTTTATATGTATTTGTTTTCATTTGTCTCACCTATTAGGTTCCAAGCTCAAGGGCAAGGACTGCTTTTTGCCTCTTTTTTGTGCTTAGCACAGTGCTTCAATCATAGTAGGTAGTTATTAAATAATTACTGACTGTGTGTTTGTCCTTTGTTACCAAAGAAGACTGTGCCATCAGAGAAATAATGACATGACTTGCACTTGACTTTGTTTTGAGTGAGGGAGGGCTGTGAAGGTCACCAGCCTCACTTCTCCTCCAGAGCCATCTGAATCCAGTAACCAGATATCCATCAGGATGACTGGAGATGACCCAGGATGAGGCAGCTGGGGTTAAGTGACTTGCCCAAGGTCACACAGCTAATGAGTGTCAAGTGTCTGAGGTGAGATTTGAACTCAGGTCCTCCTGACTCCTGCACTGGTGCTTTATCCACTGCACCACCTAGATGCCCCTATTGCATCAACTAGCTGGTTGTTAATGGGAAAACCAGTAATGGGGTTTTGGGAGTTATAGTTCTCAGAGTGCAGATCCACAGGTCTTAAGTGTCTTACGTGCAGGTCTTAAAACCTGTGAAAGTGGACACATACACACACACACACACATTGAGGTAGGAGTTGAAGAAATAGCTGAGGAGTAAAATGTACATGCAAAGCCCCATAAAACCTAGGAGTAGCAGCTTCCCTCTGGTAATTCCATTCATGACTGTGAATGTAGTAAGTTAGAGAAGCAGGTCAGAGAGGGTGCTACAGAGTAATATAATAGTAGGAGATTTTTATAATCTTTTATCTGAGCTGGCTAAATCTAACAAAAAGATTTTTAAAAGAAAACATAGAATAAAAAGTATTTTGGAGAAGTTAGATTCGAAAGGCCTATGAAATCTTCTGAATGGAAACATCAAAGAATATATGTATTTCTCAGCATTGTATGGTATTTTGATAAAAATATGCCATGTGCTAAAGAAAAGAGAACTTATAAATTTTAAAAAGCAGAAATATCAAATATAACCTTTACAGTCTTCAGCATAATAAAAACAGTAATTAATACAAATAGCACAAAAAGTTAGAGACTGAAATGAAGATTAAATAATGACATTTGGAATAAGAAATAGATCAAAGAAAAAAATCTAGAAAAAATAGCTGTGTGAAAGAAAAATGATGACATAACATGCCAACTTTTAGGGTGCAGCTAAAGCTCAGAAAAGATATTTCTGAAAATATATATTAGCAATGATTTAGTGCCTTCTCTCTGAGATTATCTCCAATTTACCAGAAATGTTTTTACACGTCTCCCCAACAACTTGGAAACAGAGAGTGTCTTTCCTTTCCTTGTGACTTCAGTATTTAGCAGACTACCTGGCATGCAGTAAGTGCCTAATTAATGCTACTTGACTAACAATATAGGAAAGGAGTATGCAATTTTGAAAACTAAAAAATGAACAAACACAAAAGAAGAAATCTTGAAAATTAAAGAGCTGATATAATGGAAAACAAAAATATGTAAAGGTATATTTACATATATATATACATATATTTATATATGGAAGTAATCAAACTAAAATCTTTGAAATGCCTAACAAAAGTGGCAAACTTTTTCTTTTTAGAAAGAGAGGAAAATCAAATGACCAAAATTTAAAAATGAACATGGTAGGTTATAGGAAACTACTATATTACAAATAAATGGTAGCAAAATGGAGATACTAAAGGAAATAGATGATCTGGTAACAAATACATATTATTGTACATTCACATAATGAAATACTGTGTGGTAGAAATGATTATTTTTAGAATGTCAAAAAAGACATGGAAAGATACTACTGGGCCTAAATCTCAAAGAGATCAAAGAAAGTGGGGGGAAAACCTATATGAACAAAAATATGCAGAATGAGACATTAATTTTTGACATTGCCAATGTGTTTTGTTGAATTATGCATATTTGTTATGAGGATTTATTTTTATTGTTCAATGGCAGGCTGTGGGAGGAAGGATAATAAATTCTTGTAAAAACAAAAAATCAAGGAAAATATAAATGGAAGGGAAAATATAAATTGATGTAAATGAAGTACATGGAACCAGGAAAACATCTCCAAAGATAACAGTAATATAACTGAAAGGAACGATAAAATGAAACTTAACAGTATGTTCTTACAGTGCTCAAGCTTGGCTATGTGCAAAAGCTGAAAACCCAGTTTCTTTCATTGGAGAGGTGGAAGACTGGATGTGCAATGTTGCATGTGTCGTCAGATGTGATTGATGTGTTGGTTGATTTTGCTGAATCATTTAATCTATTTAAAAATCTACGTTACAAGGGAAGATCCACTGGTTGTGAAAGAGGATTTGCTAGGGACAGCATGTGATATAAAAATAAAAAGTAGAAATATGATGCCAATAATTTGCCCATTTTTTTTCTTATTCTATCACATGCAAGAGATTCTTAATTTTATGTAATAATGGTCTGTTTTGGGTTTTTTTGTGAGCATTATCTCTTATTTATGAATGTTCTCTCTGTCTATAGCTGTAAAAAGTGCCTCCTTTCATTCTCTATTCTTTTTAAAACAATGTAGCTTTTAAATTTAAGTAAGCATTTTGATCTTATTGTGATATATATTATAAGATGTTGATCTTAACTTATATTCTTTCAAAGTGCTTTCAAGTTTTCTCAGCAGTTCTTGTGAAATACAGAGACCTTGACCTGACAGTTTGACATTGGGTTTACTGAACATTCATCATTTAATTACTTCAGCTTTTACTTTCCTATTTTTTAACTATTACCAAAGTATTTTGATTATGAATGCTTTATGATATAATTTTACATCCGAAAAATCATGTTCTACTCATTCCTACAATATTTCATTATTTCCCTTGAAATTTTTCATTTTTTTATCTGAATGAATTTTGCTAATTTTTTTTTTTTTGTGGTCTAGCTCTATATAATAATTTCTTAGCAGTTTGGTGCAGCCCTAATCTGCAAATTAATTTAGCTAATATCTTCATTTTTATTATATTGAAATAGCTTAGTTATAAATAACCTCTTCATTTATGGAAGTCTTCCTTTATTTTTATAAAGAACATTTTGAAACTGTGTTTATATAAGTCTTAAGTATGTCTTAGTAGGGTCACTCCCAGATACTTTATAGTTATTTTGAATGATATTCCTCTTTCCTTTATTTCTTCCTTTTTTGGGGTAAAGTTTTCAACTATAAGGGAAAAATTAAAAGTGCATGTTGCTATAATAAAATATGGTGGAATCTCAGGAACAATTTTTGAACTAGCTAAATCTCTCATTGCACCCCCTATGTGAATACTTGTGAAACCACAGTCAAATTTCAAGAATATTAGTCCTTTTTTACTGTTTTCAGAATATTGGGAAACCATATTATCTAAAATAATAGGATACAAAAGGAGATTGGGAAAAGGTATAAACCTATAGGTAGGGAACTGTGGGTGTAGAGCATTGCCTCTACTGTCAGAGTTAGATGCTGTATCGTTTAGTTTTACTGAGTTGCCATTTCCGTACTCCTCTTTATTCTTTCTCACTGGGTATGGAAGGGACATATTTCAAAATGGAAGTTTCATAAATACAAAAATATTTGAATAATAATTTAAAATGAAAGAAAAAGTAATGAAATTTGCTCGAAAATCATTCAATTAGCTTTGGACTATCCAGACACTGTTTATTTTTGCATTATGGGGGCTAATCAAAATGAGACCCTGACTCTAGATAAAGGGAATGGGGCTGAGGTAGAGCCATGGTCAGGAGTCTCCTTTGGCTTTGTATAACTTTTACAGATCATTTCTCTCTACCGAAGTAATGCCTCCTCTTTCATTATTAGTGATTTGGCTCTATTTTATGGCTCTTAATTTTTAATTGTCAGTCAATATGCATTTATTAAATGCCTACTATGTCAGGCACTGTACTAAGCCCTGAGGATTCAAAAAGAGGAAAAAGTCAGTCCCTGGCCTCAAGGAGCTCATAATCTGATCGGGAGAAAACAAGCAAACAAATATGTACAAATAAACAAAAGGATAAATAGGAAGTAATTTTTTAGGGGGAAGGCACTAGAATTAAGAATTGAGAAAGGCTTCCTATAAAAGATGGGATTTTAGTTGAAGGAAGCAAGGAGGCAGATATGAGGAGGAAGGATGTTCCAGGCATGGGGAACACTCAGAGAAAATTCCCAGAGCAGCGAGATGGAGGGTCTTGTCCATGGAACAGCCATGGACAAGTGTCATTGGGTCAAGGAATAAGGTATAAAAAGACTAGAAAGGAAGAGAAGGACAGGCTAGGTTATGATGACTTTGAATGTTATTTGGCATTCCCATTTTTTCATATATTTTGACAACTTGAGAGACAGAGAGGCAAGTGGATTGAAAGCCTGCCTTGGAACCATGATTGTGGTCTGAGTCCATTTCTTTACCTATCTAGGGGAGAGAGAAAAGAGAAATTGCCTTCTTCCCATGAGTAACAAGGACATGGGAAATATCTTCTTTCTATATTGTCTATATTCCTGGTCCTGGGTTTAACATGGTAAGAAATGGATAAAGATCTGATTCTATGAAGTTCTTCCAGTGAAACTCTGCTTTGCTCTTGCTCACCCCAAATATTATGACATTTCCAAAGAAATATGACACTCTCTTTGTGTTGCTGTGTGAACCAATTACGTGGATTTCCTGGTCTAAGCAGCCTGAAGTTTGAGATAAAGAAACGTCCTCATCCATGAAACTAGCTTTGAGAAAATACAAGAACATTTACAAACCTATAGATGAGTTTATAGAAATCATCTCCAATTAAAAATAGATACATGCCCGAGTGGTGGTATTCATCCTGGGAGTAAATGTGCAGGAATTACAATCACTGGGTATGATCTGGAACAACACAAAAAAGCAAACAGCAGCATCAAGCATCATAAACACTGATATAGTCATTCCTGTGTGTATGTGTATATACATACATTTTGCTTATGAATATTGTGCTTTTTTTTACTTCATGGGCACAAAACAGTTGTGGTGCTCAGTGTTTCCATTCCTTCTGTCATCTGCATTATATGACCATGAATCTCCATGTGGAACCAAGCAAAGTGAAAAAATGTTGGCAGATGATTGACGCAAAAAGGAAATCTGCAGAAACCAAAGAATAAGATACTTTTGTAGTTTTCCATGATTGTGTAAAAACCCCCAAAATTCTTAGCATATCTTTTTTTTAAAAAAATAAAACATCAGTTGTCTGGTGTGACTGGGCTTCCTGTTTATAAATATAGTCAAAAAATATTGAGTATTCATTCGGATAATTTTCTAATTCAATGCAAGTGAATCATCAAAGAGGCAGCGTGGGACAGGGGGAATGAGCACTGGAGTCATAGCACTTAGATTCAAACGTTGGCTATGCCTCTTATTAGCTGTGTGAGCCTGGCCAAAGCTCTTAACTTCCCTGATCCTTCATATAACTATAAAATGATGTAGTTGGATTATATGGCCTCTGAAGTCTTTTCTAATTCAAGAGTCTATGATCCTCTCTATCATCTGTTGTGCCCTTAGGTTTCTGACCACTTTAGAAAAGAAAGCCCATAAATACCTTAATTTAAGAGAGGGAGAAAGAGGGTGCTTGTTTGGCACATCCTTCAGTTATACAAATATAGCTGGAACAATTTTTCTTTTGTAGGGAGGGAAATAAAGGAAAGACTTCCTGACTCAGTGACTCGACTCTCTTATCTCTGTGATTTTGTTTATACTGGCTCCAGTGGAAGGGGTCTCTGATGTCTTTGCCAAACCCAGGCAAAAACAGTAAATCCATTTTCCTTTCAATAACAAAAATGTGGCTGAGAAGAGACAAGGGTCATAATATCTTGTCTCTTTCAGAAATGATTGGGTTTTGTGATTTGTCTTTCAAAAGTATGGGCCAAATAGAGGAATTAGGTAGGTGAGAACTGGATTGGGGATGGGGGTGGAGGGTATAGCAGAGGACATTTAGAGTCAAAGCACCTCGATGTGAATCCTGCCTCTGTTCCTCACTACTGGTGAGTCCTGGAGCAAGTCCCTCCAGACCTCAATATTCCCTCTTCTAAAGAGGTTGAATGAAATGCCCTCTAATGTTCTAAATCTATGATCCTCTGGGACATATTGAAGAACAATGTTTTTAATGGTCACCGGGGAGGGGGGGGTACAGGTATATCCCAATCATTTGAAATCACAGGTGTGATCTTGCTGGGACACAAGGGAGGAATGATAGAGAAGCAAACTGGCATCCCTTTGTCCCAACCATGTTTCTGTCAAACCAGCCACATGTCTAACTATCCTCAACCCCTGACTACGTTTTCATTTTTTCCCATTCCCACCCCCTGCTCCCAGCATATTTTCTTAATATCTCTTTCCACCAGGTTTACCTTCTTCATCCTCTTTACCAAGGGCAAAGACAAAACAGCGAAGAGGAATAAAATGACAGTTCCCAGGACATCAAAGGCTCATAGGACTTTAGAACTGGAAAACACTGGAGAAATCAGTTGGGCTAGTCTCATCATTTTACTAAGGAAACTGAAGTCCAGATTAGCAGAAGACCAAGATTACCAAGGGAATGAGAGGCAGAGCCAAGATTTGAACACGTCTTCCACTCCCAAATCCCATTAGATCCAGATGTGTACTCTTCTCAGAAATTTTTTATATTCTTACCCAACTATCCCGGAGCTTAGAATATAAACTCCTTGAAGGTAGACATTGTTTTTGTTTTTGTCTCTGTATGCTTAGTATTTGGCATAATATCTTGCCCATAGTAGGCACTTAATAAATGCTTGTTGGATTGTATTAGATTAAAATAAAAAACATTTTTCTATAACCATGTATTGAACATACACCTACTCAATTTGAGTGCCTAAAAGCAGTTAACAGGTAGCTGAGATGCCAGTGAATCTCAAAAAGTAAGGAGAAGTGTCACCCTTGGAACAGGGTGAACAGTCATCTGCTGCATCCTCAGCAACCTGTGAAATTACCATGGGGCCTCAGCAGCTTGTCCCAATAGCTTTCACTAGTTATGTAGGACTATTAAACATGAATCCTGCATAAGATGTTTTAATGGTTAGGCACAAGGCACTATGAAGTTACAGTAACTCCTTAGTTGGTATCATAATTCGAGGGGAAAGTGGCATTCCCCCGAAATGCCCAGACTTTGGGATTGATCAGTCCTCACCTCAAAGAATTCATATTGACTGTCCTATTTTTCTCAGGTCATTCCTCATGAAATTATCAGTCTATCCCCATATCTCTGATCCTTAGACAAAAGTGACAAAGAAGGGTTAGGGATAGTAAAGGTGGATCTCATTTCCAAAATAATTTGCAAATTTGCTTTAAGTTACATATGCTGAGGACCAAAATTATGTTACTATCCCAACTGAAACCAACTAAAATATGAATTGATGAAGTGTTATTAAGAAAACAAATTTTATTATGGAGTAGAAACTCCCGTGATATGGGTATATGCTAAGTGAAAATTTAAAATGGAGAAAGCCTGAAATGGCCTTCTTCCTTGTTTCTCTGCCAGTTTTTCTTCTGATGAACTCACTTCAGTTAGACTACGGTATTAAATGTCTTCTATGTACACTAAGTAGAATTACAACATTATACGTTAATCCCAGTGTGAGATGGAAAGATCACACTAGTTTCATGTGAAATAGACATTTAGGTTTAAAAAAAAAAAACAGTAAAAAAACAATTCTTAAAACAGGGAGTTTTGTTTCTACATGAGAGTGGCCCTGCCTTTGCCTAGATGTTGCTATTATCTGAATTACTCAAGACTCAGAGCCCTTTGTCATCTTCCATCTACACAGGTTGAAGAGTTGGAAATGTCACTGTTGGATAGCTAAGCTTTTGTCTAGAATAATATGACTAATGCAGTTACTTTTGTCAATAGAGCCTGTCTACTCTCGAGCCCCACTTAAAGTGAAATCTATACATCTAGAGAAAGCCAAACCAAGACCAGTCCATTACAATGTAATCTACATGGACATCTTTCAGGTAGAGTCCATAATTCAGCTTACCAGCTTTCCAAAGGGGGCCCCAGATGACTTAAAACTCCTTTATCACAGTAATACTATAGCCAAGTTTTTATCATTCAGCATTGATAAAGCCTAATGCACCAAAAACAGCATTTGAACAGATGGAGCTACATTTGTGTCCAAAAATCAAAGGATACAGTGATAAGGCATAGTTGCATTTAGTATTTTAATTAGCATATACAAATGCAGGCCATTCTGAATTTTCCAGGACAGAACCAATGACAAGAAAGACTTTCTTTTTCCTTTCATATTCCTGTATTAGTGACACTTCCTTAAATAAAACCCAAAGCACAGTTGCAAACCAGAAAGGAAACAAACCCCCGGAAAGGCTTCCTGGTAGGCAAAATTCATTTTCTCACTCACCCATTCATTTATTAATGAGGATTTATGCAAAAAGTCCAAGCACACAAGTTTATGCATTTTGCTAATAAGAAAGTCCTTCAAGACCTCACTTCTCTCAAAGCCTATTCACTCTTTAAAAAAATTATTGATGCCTTTTGTGTTTATTTCACAGTCATTTTAGGATGTGCTACCAACCCTTTGAGTAGTCCTTTTAAAGACAAAGGTGGTAATGCTCTTAGAGAACTTGTGCCATTCTCATTTACAATGTGATGGATTAAACTGTTTTTGAGTGGTGGTAGTCCAGATTCTTAATTCCAAAAACAAGGTAACTTCAAATATTTCAGGCAATAGGTTCAAGAAATCTTGTTCATCCTTCATTTGTTGAAGACCAATGACATCACGGGTGATGTCTTGACTCATGCAGTATTGGATTTAAGTGAGGCAGAGCTGTGCAAAGTCATCAGCCCCACCTTCTCTTCCAGAGAGTCATCAAAGTTCAGTAGCAACACAAAAGATGTTGGTGTCTTTGATGTCTAACCCAGCTCTAAGTGCTCCACAGCACCTGCTTCAGCCACTGGTTCTCATTTGCCAATCCCACCAAGGAAATCTTCACATGCTTGGGGTAGGCATCCCCCTAACTCACCAATAGGATTGAGGTCTGTTGGTTATCCTCTGCAGAAGGCAGAAACAAATAGAAATATTTTATTCCCTGAGTATTTCAGTTAATCAGTTTTACTCTGTTGTAAATGGTAGAGATAAAAGAAACAAAATGAACAAGTAATTTTACGAAATTCAAGGTGAATCTTTAGGGAATTGGTTTTTAACATTTAAGGACAAATGCATTTTCATTTATTTTCTTTTATTCATATTTATAACCAATTCTAAGTGTTGCCTGGAAAAGAGATTATAATGTTCGATAGATATTATTAGTTAAATTAAACTTAGTAGTCTTCTCACTTGTGCTTTTTTCTACCCTCCAGAGAAAAATTACAGCGAGGTCTGATAGGCTGCAACAATTCTTATCACAGTCTTAAAATCTGAATATCTTGCTATCAAAACCCTCTTTCTGATTGCCTTGTCTCTGCCCATAGCATTATCATTGACCTAATCCTACCCATGCTTCCAGATCTTGGGGTTACCTTCAGCTCTTCATCTTTACTTCCCACACTGTTCAGTCCTATGGATTCTACCACTACATTATCCCTCCCATCCATCCTTCTTTGCAGTTTTCAAGTCACTACCCTAGTAAAAGTCCTTCTTTTCAGCCTTGTGAACAGGTATAGTAACCTACTAACTAATCTTCCAGTGTTTTCCAATTCTAAAGTCCTATGAGCCTTTGATGTCCTGGGAACTGTCATTTTATTCCTATTTCCAGTCTCTTCTCTCTAACATTTCCCTTACGTCATTGTCTAGTACACCTTCCGCATGCACAAATTTAAACATGTCCCTGCTCTTCTGCACTCCTTATTTACAAATAGGATCCAAACTCCATAGCCTGCCATAATCTGGTATGACACATCTTATATCACTTCTCATTTTGTGGATTGTATATTCCCCACTAAACTGGACAACTCACCACCCCACACCCACATCTTCTGTTTTTCTGCCTCAGTGTCTTTGCTCATGACATTCCCTGTTCCAGCAATGGTCTCCTCTCACTCTACCCGTTGAGATCCCATTTCTTTGAGACCCAACTCAAATGCCTGCTCCTCTCTGAAGCTTTCCTTGATGTGTTGTCACCAAAATTATTTATAGCTCCTTCCTATACTTATGCTCTATTGCAAACTATGATGTGTCTAAGTATTATATTCTACCTTGTTCCATAAGGACAGGAACCATAACTTTTAACATTTAATCTTATTTCCTCTGATATCTAATACTCTGCTCTGTACTTAATAAATGTTTATTGATCTGAAACTTCAATCAAATTTACAATTCTCCTACTTCCACCTCATTTTATTTTAAAGGTGGTGACGTTCTTGGAGAACTTGTACCATTCTCATTGGCATTCTGATGGATTAGAATATTGCTGAGTGGTGGCAGTAGCATTAAATCTGACCATTTCCATGTAATCACAAATGGTCACAGAATCAATCACAGGATCTCAGAGCTGGAAGGCTCAGAGCTCACCAACACTGACCCATAGCTGAACAGGACTTCTCCTCTATTACAGGCCCATTTAGCAAAGTTAAATTGGCTATAAGAGCCATCCCAGTTCGCATGTTTCCTAAGGTGACCCCATAGCCTAATTCACCCTTGATATACTTGACAGATGATTAGCCAGCCTATGCTTGAAGAACACTAGAACTAGATAATCATTATCTCATGGTAGAGATCAATGTTCTTTTGATTCATTCTTTTGAACCAAAACCTTTTGAACCAGATGGGAAGTATTTTCTTTTATGAATTTAAAATCTGCCTATCTGCCAACTTCCAAACATTTATCTTAGTTCTGCCTTCTGGGAGCAAGTAGAAAAAAGCTTGGTTCCAAATTTTAAAATGAACTAATTACAACTATTTGTTGTTATTCAGTTGTTTCAGTCATGTCTGACTCTTTGTGACCCCATTTGCGGTTTTCTTAACAAAGATACTGGAGTGGTTTGCCATTTCCTTTTCCAGTTCATGTTTATAGATGAGGAAACTGAGGCAAATGGGGTTAAGTGACTTGCCCAGAGTCACACAGCTAGTCAGGGTCTAAGGCCAGATTTGAATTCATGGAGATGAGCCTTGCTGACTTAAGGTCCTACACTCTATCCACTGTACCACCTAGCTTCCCTTAAGTACCACTATAGGAAAAAAATAAAAACACCTTCTGAGACCACTTTGAGAAAGGGCCCAGCATCAGGAGGGGAGTAGCAGAGAGAGGTGAAAGGTCCTAAAGGGTCCACTATTTGGTGCTTGGGCAGAAACTGAAGATGAAACGGTAATACTGGGTGTCCCAAAAGTCTTAGTACAGTTTTAAGCTACTGACACTTAATGTTAACTTTTGAGTTCAGCAGTTTTTGAGCTCCGGGTACCACTAACAGACATTGCTGTGTGTTACCAAATCCATGTAGAGGACCTGCTCAATGCACCAGTACCTTGTTCTTTTTATCTCACAAGGACCCTAGGATTATTTATTGCTTGTCTTTCTCTCACTGCATGACCAATCTGCCTCATCCAAAATACTGACTCCACATGATGTAGTCACCTTCTTTCATGAAGGTCTAATTACTGTTCCTCACATACGTGGGAGCTCTAGGCTCCCATCTCCGTGTCTTTACACTTGGCTACTCTACCATGCACAGAATGCTCTCCTTTCCCTAGCTTCCTTAAAGATGGCTCACATATCAACTTTTTTCTTTTGGAGTAGGGAAGGCAAGGCACTCAGGGTTAAGTGGCTTGCCCAAGGTCACACAACTAGTAAGTGTCAAGTGTCTGAGGTCGTATTTGAACTCCAAATTCACTGCGCCACCTAGCTACCCTCAAATCCCAATTTCTGCCTTTCCCCCTAAGGTTACCTCTCATTTACTCTGAATGACTCTTGAATATACCCATTTATATACGTGCTACATTTCCCATTAAAATATAAGCTCCTTGAGGGCAGGGCCTATTTTTTGTCTTTCTTTAAAATGAAAAAAAAAAGCATTTAAATAGCACAAGGTTTGCAAAGTGTCTTATAAATGTTATTTCACTGTGTATTCATAACAATTTCTCAAATTTTGTATTGTAGGTACTATTATCCCCATTTTACAGAAGAGGAAACCAAGGCAGACAGCAGTTAAGTGATTTGCCCAGAAACACATAGGTAGTAAGTGTCTGAGTTTGGATTTGAGCTCAGGTCTTTCTGACTCAAGTCTAGTGCACACTGCCCCACTGTCTCTTTGCAGCCCTAGCAAATACAATCACTAAATAAGTGTCCATTGATTAAGTGAGTGGATTTTGTTAACTAGATTGATTAACTAGGAATGGTAGGTTGTTAGCGAGGATAGGTAACTAGGTTGCATAGTGGATAGATCACTGAACCTAGAGTCAGTTCAAATGCAACCTCTGACACTTCCTAGCTGTGTGGCTCTGGGCAAGTGTCTTCAACTCTGCTTCAGTTTTCTAAAATGTAAAATGAGGATAATAACAGCACCTATTATTCCAAGGTTCTTGTAAGGATCAAATCAGATGATATTTGTAAAGCACCTAGCACAGTGCTCAGTAAATAGTAGGCTACATAAATACTTATTCCCTCTCTGCCACGTGGAGCCCGATTCTGTCCACTGTGTAGTCTTCCATGGCCCTTTAGTTTGTAATTCAAACTCTCTAATGTTCATGGTGCTCTGTGATCTAGACCTATACAGCACCACCTGGGAATATGATTAAGGAAATAGGTTTTTTCAGGGAAGACAGTTTGGGATAATCAAAACCACTGCAAAATTTCTCAAATTTAATTCTGCTCGACCTTCTCTGATTATATCATTCACAGCCCAGCCCAACTCTCCTTTGTATATTTTCCCAAGGAATACCTACAAGCTGCTTTTCATCCTTCTCCCTTGATACACTTTTATCTTCATAATAAGATCAATAATAATAAAAGGCAGTTCTTTCAGTGCAGGAGCACAGATTCCAAGCTGTAAGGGACCCCAGAGGGTATCAAGTGCTTTCCATCTCATCTGCATTTTTCAGAAAAGGAAACTGGGCCACACAGGGGGCAAATAACTTGCCCAGAGTCCCACAAAATGTCTGAGTAGAATTTGAACCCAGGCACTCCTGAGTCCAAGTCTAGCATCTTATCTGCTATTTCACGTGTCAACTTGTTGGTGTCTGGACAAAGATGGTACACTGAGAGATAATTAAATGAATATTAACAGATGATATTAAAAGCATGTAATTCCTAGCATTCTCTGCCCCCTTTTCCAGTTCTCCATCATCAGCGTAGAAACAGAAGGAGCTACTCAGAATTCAGGGCCATTTCCTTTGAAACTGTTCATGTACTGTTAGGACCAAAACATGTCAGCTGCTGATGAACCTTGGGGAGGTGAACCGTTCCTGCTTTAGTGTGGCTGATCCTTGGACAACAAAGATATACAATATCTTGCTAAGTTGATACTTAAATGTAATAAAAATGTCTTTAAATAACATATGCTTTAATCTTGAAGAAAACCACAAACCCCACTGTGTTCTCCCTGGGCAGGCTTCAGATGGAGTATTGATTCAGGTTAGGACACCAAATTAGGAAGGATCCTGATAAACTGCAGGACATCCAGAAACATGTGACCAGGATAGTGAAAGACACCAAAATCATGGCATCCAAGGATTGACTGAAAGACCCAGGATGTGAGACTGACTCCATGGTACCCGTTTTCAACTATTTCGTGGACCATCACTTAGAAAAAGGACCAGACCTGCTCTGCTCCAGGCAAAGCCCTAAGCGATGGGTGAAAGTTGCAAATATGCAAACTTAGGGTTAGGGTTATAGATGTGGAACCAGAAGAGACTTCAGAGATTCCCCTCTTTATACAAATGAGGAAATTGAGGCCCAGATAAGTTAAGTGACTCTCCTAATATCACAGGAAGAAACCTGCGGCATCATTGGGATTTGAACACCAGTCCTGTGAATCCAAAATCCTTTCATGTCACATTGTTCTCTGGTGTCCCTCAGATATAAGGGAAACCTTCCAAGCAATTAGTGTTATTATACAAAAAGAAAATGGGATGCCCCTGGGCTAGGTCATGGCCTCCTTGCCTTTGAGGTCTTTCAACCAAATTGGACAAAGGAGATCTAGATGGGAAATTGTAAGTAACCTAACCCGAGCCTCTTATTTTACTGATGAGGAAACTGATATTAGAACACCCATCAAGTGACTCTGCCAAGAATCAAGTCAAGATCCTCTGATTCCAAGTCTAACCCTCTATCCATATGTAGGGGCATAATTAATTCATAATCAGATTATGTTACCTCTGACCTGGGGCCAGTCATCACACCTCTGAGCCTGCATTTCCTCTTCTCTAAAATGAAGGTGATAATACCTGTACTATTTACTTCCCCAGGATGGTTGTAAGACTCAAACGTGATAATGCATATAGTTGTCACTGGTGTAAAAACAGGATAGTGCAATGCCACAGTGTTGCAGTGCCACAATAAAACATGCAAAAAAATATTAAGAAATTCCTCTTGTTATGTTTACCATTGACCAAATTCTCATTTGGGTTCAGTTTGAGAAAGGTATAAAGGGAAATATGGAGATGAAGAGTGAAGTTGCAGAAGAAACAAAACTTTCAAGGGTTAACCAATAGAGTATATGAAGGAAGATGATTTACCTTGAAGAGAAGAAGACAAAGAGATGAAGTCATGAGAAGGTTCCAGTTGCAACATCCCTCATTTTCTTCATCTTCACTGGGAACAAGATAGGAACCCTTAGGCTAAAGGTGGAGGTTGGTCATAGCCTGACTGGATGGGATGTCAGATAAAGAGAAATATATTTCTCAGCACTGTTGCCATCTTCTTCGGGGCACAGATGAACAAACAGGACAAAGAGCCACTTGTTTTGAGTGACTTGGGGGCAATATTTCTTTCTTTCTTTTACCAGATCTATCCTTTCACCCATGGAGGGAAGTCTAGTTGCCAAAACTGCCTCTATCAATGCAGGTTAGCTGTTCTTTAGGACTCCTGTGTTAGAGCTCCCTGAGGTCCAGAGTCACACAGGTAACTGCTTGGCATTTTTTTTTCTGACAGGAAAATTTTTCAGATCAACTTAAGCGGTCTCCTTACATGAGCAGAACTTGGAAAACATTGTGCACAGTAACAGTAATATTGTACAATGATCGTTAGTTATTCTGAGCAGTACAGTGATCCAAGACAATTCTGGAGGACTCCTTGTGAAAATGCTATCTGTCTCCAGAGAAAGAACTGATGGATTCTGAAACCAAAGCATTTGTTTTTACTTTATTATTCTTGGGGGTTTTTTTTGGTCTGCATTTTCTTTTGCAAAATGACTAATATTGAAAAGTCTTGCATACCTGTATATGTATAATCTATATCAAATTGGTTGCCTTCTCAAGAAGGAGGAAAAGGAGAGAATTTGGAAGTCAAAATTTTAAAAAACAAATGTTAAGAATTTTTGTTTACATGTAATTGAGAAAAAGGTAAAGTAAAAATGTAATGAAAAAAGTCATTGGGAAGTGTTTAAACAAGATAAAAATAAAACAACATTTTCAACAATGATGTTTCATCTCATGAAATAAAATGCTTTGCAAAGACTGGTAAAGAGTACTGGACTTTGAGTCAGAAAGCTCTGAGTTCACATTCTGCCTTAGACATGCACTTAATTGTGTGACCTTGAGCAAGTTAGTTAAATTCTCTCAGTCTCAATTTTTTCATCTGTAAAATAGGGGTAATTATATCACCTACCTCTCAGGGCTGTTACAAGAATCAAATGAGCAAATAATCCATACTCAATAAGCATTTATCAAGTCTCCTATGCGCTGACCACTGTGCTCAGTGCTGAGGATTCAACAAAAGGAAAAAGACAGTGTCTGCCTTTAAGGAAGTCACAATCTAAATAAGATTATATAGAAATAATAAATTTAAAGCTCTTGTCTAACCTTACAGTGCCACTTATAAACATTAGCCATTATTATCATATCAATGTCAGCTCTTATCTTTGCCTTTGTTATGAATGACCCACAAAGTCAAAGATTTCTAGTGGACTGATATATTTTATTTATTAGTAGAGTTTGCCAACTATGGCCAGTGTCATGTTGTTTTATTTTGTTTTCACAAAACAGAAAAGCTTTGCCATCCGGATTAAGGCATTATTGTGGTACCAGGTTATCCATTCCAGAGCTCCCTCCCATCCTCACTCCCCTTTGCCCCCTGCCACAGCCATCCCATGAGCTGGTTCTATAGCTTAAAACTTGCTTCCCACTCCCTTAAGGAATGCCTCCCAAGGCCAAGTAAACTGTGTGAATCCTGTAGGTACCGCTGAGTTTGTAATTAGTTTGTTGCATGTTTGGGACTCTTTGGATGAAAGGTGCTGCTACCTGTGTTGTGGCTGTGGGCTTTTGGGGGTGGGTGTTAATAAGGTCCCATATTAAAGACCTCAACTAGAATAAATGCATAACAAGGAGGAAATGAGAAACAGAAAAGGGGATCAGAGAAAACTACTAGAAGGGCTCCCAGTAGCATGACCATAATTAAGATTCTATCAGTGTTGACATCACAAAACCCCATTTTCTCAGAGCTTAATAATTTCTCAGCAAAAAAAAAAAAAGTGCTCTAGGCTGAAACTTGGCATACACATTTTTAGCCCAGGGGAAGGATGGTGGAGTTGAAACTACAAAAAGACTTTTTTTTTCGTCTTGGGAATCTTGTTTTGTCATGTCTGGCTATGAAAAGAGTCTCTGCACCAGCCATGTTGGCTACTGAAAAAGGGGTGGAGAATGCATCGTTTTGTGCTCACTCTTTTTGTCCACCTCCATTCATTCCTTAGCTGGAATAATACCCAGTGAAGAATAATACTTCTTACTTATACCTTTTCATCAAGTTTGTCAGAATCCAGCAGATACTGATCAGAGCCAGGTGCTAGAGTTATCTCTCTATATTGCATGTATATGCCGCACATATGTGCCTAGGTATATGTATATGTACTTTGGGGTGGGAAAGTAGCAGAGAAATAGCCCCTTAGTGACCTTCAATAGTGTCAGCCGCTTAATCTTTTAATGTAAAACTTTTGACAATCTAGAACTCCTAATAATCTCATTTGATTTTACCTTTACAAAAAAAAAAGACAAACACTTCTATATTGAAAGTGGAAAGAGCATCAATTCTGGACCTGGATTCACATCCTGCTTCTGATCGTCACTGCCTCATGTGTAGTCACATGGGCCAGTCTCTAAATTTCCCTGGGTCTTGGTTTCCTCTTCTCACATATGAGGAGGTTAGACTAGATGATCCTTTGGGCCCTTTCATCACTATATCTGGTGATCTTCAATACTCTGTGGTTGGTGGGGGAAAGTTTCCTGCCTCTGTGGAACTGATAGTGTATCCTCCTCTTTAACCTTTACATCCTAGCACTACAAGACAATCATCTCTTATGGCTGTTGCCTCTCTGTGGCTAGAGTCTGCTGTCTTCCACAATTTTTCCTTAAGGGCAAGTAATTAACTTCAGAAGACCCAGTGAGTCACAGTTGGGAGAAGAAGCAGGGGACAAGCCCCCAGGCTGCTTATGTTCAAGATTCGATGCACTTAGATCCCAGCTCTGTGGGAAAGAGCAGTGAGTTCACGGAAACCAAGCAGTCCTGTTCTATCTTGGAATTGTTTAGTCTGGATTCACTTTGAGAAGACACATGGAGTAAAGTAAAAAGCAGGTCTTTAGAGCCTCTCTGTTCCACCTTTCTTCTCCTCCTTGCCATCCAGGAAGATCTGATATGATCTGGCATTACAGGTCAAAAGAGGTTCATCACAATGCAGACCTTGTCTGTTCATGCTCAAGCATTCAAACTGCTTTTACTTAGAGAATCCAACATGTCACTGTAAGATAATGGTAAGAGAGGCACAATAGCACATTCTTCCTGTTTTTACTGTGGTAAGCAGCAGAAAATAGGATTTGCCAAAGAAGAGCTAATCAGTGCCTAAATAAGGATTAGAAATTCTAGTTTAAATTTACCTGATTAACACCCTATCAACTGCCTTCCCTTGCCCCAACTCCAGTAAAGCAAACACAAAAGAGGAGGAAACAAATTTATTATTTATAGTATAATTTGTGGAAAGAGGTCAGCACCCTTATGCCTGGGATATAGGTCATATTATCTTGAGCCTGGGGGCTTTCATTAGGTACTACCTTTCAGAGGATCATAGCTCTAAAGTTGAGAGGGACCACTCTCTTTTTCTGAGGAAACAGACCTAGAAAAGTTAAATAATTTGTCCAAGGTCACATATGTAGCAGGTGATAGGGCTGAGATTTGAATAGGGAAAAGAAAGATACCACAGCTCATTGAAGAAAATCATTCCTTAAAGATTAGAATCAGGGCAAATAGAAACTAATGATTCCATGAGACATCAAGAAACAATCCTCTGATTCAAAGTGCAGCACTGTTTCCACTATCCCATGACAGAGAGTGGAATAGTTGAGGGAGAGATATGTAAAATAAGTCTGCAAAGGCAAGATGGAGTCAAAAGGTAAAAAACTTTAAATGCCAAAAGATTTTTGATTAGGTGAGAAATAGGTGAGAGTCAGATAGTAGAGAACTTTAAATAACAATGAAGCTGAAGAATTCGTATCCCATTCTAGAAGCAATAGGGAGATATGAAAGATTTTTGAGCAGGATAGTGACAGGATTGGACCTGTGCCACAGAAGATTAGCTTTACAATTCTATTATCTTTTGTTGTTATTGTTGTTTTAAACAATGTTCTTTTGGTGATATTGCATTGTTACAGGTCATGAACCACTATAATTTCCAAAGAACTGAAATTGAGAATCACCCAAAGGGCAACATAGAAGCACATGGCAAATGATGAAGAAGGAATCATGTAGGAGAAGTATAATAAAGAATGTTATCAAATAAATGTCTCATTAAAAATGGAGGCAGACTAGAGGTGGAGCCAAGGTGACAAAGCAGAGAAGTACTCAGCTGATCTCTCTAAACACCTTTAAAATAATGCCTGAAATAAAAATCTGGAGTGGCAGAGCCATCAAAAGGTCAGCGTGAGACATTCTTCCAGCTCAAGACAACTCAGGAGGTCAGAAAGAGAGACCTGTGACACAGGGATGGATCAAATACCTGTGGCTAGACTAGGCAGTGGTGACAGAAGCAGCACCAGCTCTGGGAGCTCTCAAGGCAGAGATGGTAAGGTGACCTGGAAACTAGTCAGAAAAAGACTACAGGGATCCCTGTGCTAGTACTGAGAGCAGGACCAGATGAAGTTGGGCAAATCCATTGCCTATTCCTATCTTTGGGTCATAACTCAAGGGTGATGGGAGCACTTTCAGTACTGCTTTTGGTCACAAGTGATCAGAGACCACAAGAAGCAGTTTTACTTCCAATCCCAAGGAAGCAAGGAACATGAGAAGCAACATTGATTGCAATCTTAAGGGACCAGGGGTCCTTCCTGAGTAAGAACAAGAGTACATATCAAGAAAGCAGTGACTACACCTCTCCCTAGATTCAACCACCTTGGAAACATCAAAAACTTCCAAACTCCCAGAACAACTTCTGAAAAAAACAGTGTGAAAAAGCCTAAAGTTTGGTACAGTGCCACTACCTCCCACACCTCCATGGGGAACAGAACTCAACTTTAACATAAAATTCCAAATCAAGAAATAGAATAGAAAAAAATGAGCAAACAACAACAACAAAAACCTGACCCTAAATATCTACTATTTTGACAGGGAATATTGAGATACAAACTGAGAAGACAATGAAGTCAACATAGCTACAAGCAAAACCTCAAAGACAAAAGTGAATTGGGCACAAACTCAGCAAAAATTCCTAGAAGAGATAAAAAACTATTTTCAAAATCAGATAGGATTAGTAGATGAATGTGGAAATGAGGAGGGAGGAGGGAAAAATTATGAAAAGACAATTAACAGCTTGGTAAAAGAGGCACAAAAAATACTGAAGAAGAAAATAACACCTTAAAAACAGAATTGGCCAAATAGGAAAAAGAGAGATACAACAGCTCACTGAAAAATATTATTTCTTAAAGATTAGAAACACGCAAATAGCAACTAATGACTCCACAAGACATCAAGAAATAATAAAACAAAGTCAAAAATAATGAAAAAGTAGAAAAAAACATGAACTATCTCATTGGGGGAAAAAAACATTGACCAGGAAAAATAGATTGAGGAGAAATAATCCAAGATTATTGGACTACCTGAAAGCCATGATCAAAGAAAGAGTATAGCCATCATATTTCAAGAAATTACCAAGGAAAACAGCCCCAATATCCTAGAACCAGAGAGTAAAATAGAAATTTAAAAAAATCCCCTGATCACCACCTGAAAAGAAAATGGTATGAAAATGAAAACTCCCTTGAATATTATAGTTAAATTCCAGAGCTTCCAGGTCTAAGAGAAAATTCTTCAAGCAGACAAAAAGAAACCATTCAAATACCATGGAGCCTCCATCAGGATAACACAAGAGTTAACAGCTACCTGCTAAAGGAGCAGATGGGTTGGAATATGATATTCTAGAAGGCAAAATAGCAGGGATTACAACCAAGAAGAACCTATGCAGCAAAACTGAATATAACTCTTTAAGGGAAAAACGTGGATATTTAATGAAATAGAGGACTTTCAAGCATTCCTGATTTAAAAAAAAACAGAGCTGAATAGAAAATTTGACTGTCAAATACGAGATTCAAGAGAAGCATAAAAAACTAAATGTGAAAGAGAAAGCAGAAAGAACTTAAAAAGACTAAACTGTTTACATTTTTCTATGGGAAGATGGTGTATGTAAATTCTAATAACTATCATTATTATGGCAGTCAAAAGATTCTACAAAGATAAAAGGTGTGACTGTGAGTCAGTTGTGTTGGGATGTTTTAAAAAAAAATAGAAGGGAGGGAGGATGATAAAATGAAGGGCAGCTAAAAGAGGCAGAGCACATTTAGAGTCAGAACCAAAATAGACTTTACAGGAGGGAAACGATAGCCTCCTACTCTTCTCTGGACCCTCTCCATCTTATCAAGTCTTCTTTTAATCTGTGGACCCAGAACTGAGGACAACACTCTAGGAATGATCTGACCAATGCACAGTATAGAGAGACTATCACTTTCCCATATCTAGGAGCTATGCCTGTTCTAAAGCAGACCAAGTACTTTCTTTATAAGGAAGGATTGTTTCATTCTTTGTACTTGTAAACCCCAGAATCTAGCACAGTAGGTGTCTAATACTAGCATCTACTATTAGCACATAGGCTGTAATGGTACATTAATAAGTATGTTATTAATTGATGCTTATTGATTGATATTAGATTTTTTTGGCTGCCATATCACACTACTGATTCCTTTTGGCCACTGAAACTCTTAAATCTTTTGTAGATACACTGTTGTCTAACCGTTCTGTACCTGGGGAACTGATTTCTTCAGAATATTTTCCCTCCTTGACTTCTGTGACACTGCTCTCCACCTATCTAATGGTTCATTGAATTCCTTTGCCAGAGCAGCATCCAATTATAGGACTTTACAGTTATCTCTATTTAATTTCATCTTATTAGGCTCAATGTTCTAACGTGTCAAGATATTTTTTGGATCTTGACCATCATACACTGTGTTAGCAATACCAGTCAGATTTGAGTCATCTGCAAATTTGAAAAGTATGACTTCTATGACTATGACTTCTTCCCAATCACTGATAAAAATGTTGACAAAACAGGGCCCAAGGGGATATAGTCCAGATGGTAGAATAGCAGAAAGAAGTACAAAGCAGCACTCCTCCACAAAGATCTAGAAAATTCATCAGACCAAATCCGGATTAGGAAATGCAGGGGGAAAAAATCAGTGAGTCATTTCTCCATCCTGAGTCAACATAGGGAAACAGAGAGGTCTGTGGACACAGGGAACAGGGTTTGGCCAGGAGCATACCACTGAAAGAGGACTAAGGTTGTATGTAGAAGCAAAAAAACATCAGAAATAGTCCCAGAGTATCCTTGAACTAGTGCAGGATGTGGGAATGGGTGCCATCTGGCAGCTCTATCACTCACTGACTAATTCTGGATTACTTATCCAAGATGGACCATAGGACTGCACCTAGGAGCAGCAGAGAGGCATAGTCATTGTTGCGGGCTATAGTTGTCCCCTGAGTGGGGAACCAGTTGAGAAACAAAGAGTTGTTATGTGACTCTGATGCCAGGAGTTGAACAAGGACTGCATTCTAGCCTCCAGTCCAAGCTGACACTTAGAGTACAATTTCAGACCAAAGGGGAGCTTTGGGTTCAGTTGCTTTGAACCTGAACAGCTTCTAAGCAATCTTATAGTAGCTAAATCTGGCAACAGTCTCCTGAAACTTGCAACCAGAGGTAAGCTGTCAAGTGCCTTGATCAGACACAAATCTGGATCAGGAACTTGCAGAGCTGAGACAAGTAGGGAAGTGAGCAGATTTCACCCCAGGTCACATCATCTTGGAAAACCTGAAAACTTGCAGGTCTCCAACCTGAGTTGTTCCTAAGACCCTGGTATAACACAACATTCAGCACCCTCAAGAAAGTACAGAAAGGATCCAAGAGGACAAAAGCCCAGGTATTCCCCTCTCTGCCCCTAGAATTGTAAAAGAGCTCACTCGAACATAAAACCCAAAGTCAAGAAGTAGGCTGGAAAAATGATTCAACAACAATAACAAAAAGAATCCCATCATAAAGACCTATAATGGTTATAGGTAATCCCAAAACACAAACCCAGAAAAAGAGAATGACTCCAAAACATATATAAACAAAGCCTAAAAGAAAAATACAGCTTAGACACAAGTCATACCATAATTACTAGAAAAGATAATGCAAGAGTTTGGGGAGCTTTTTGGAGGGGGAGCTAAAATGATTTTAAAAACTAAGTGAGAGTACTAGAAGAAAAAATGTGAAAAAAAATGATAGTTATAGAAGAAAGAAATTGAAAGAAAATGAACAGCTTGGGACAAATAACTCTCTGACAATTAGAACTGACCAAATAGATGCTAATGACTTCACAAGACATCACAAAATATTAAAAACAAGTTTAAAAAGACTCAGAAATAAAAGAAAATATGTTATCTCATAGAAAAAAACTGACCTAGAAAATTGGCCAACCAGAGAAAACTAAAGAATCACTGGACTACCTCGAAGCCATGACTGAAAAAGGAGCCTAGACTCTTTAAAAATATATATATGTTACAGTATAGAAGTCAGAGTCACCTCCTGAAAGATCCCCAAAGTGAATTCTCAGGAATATTATAGCCAAAATCCAAAGATTCCAAGTCAAAGAAAAAAATCCTTCCAGTAGCAAGAAGGAAATAATTCAAGTTCTGAGGAGCCATAGCCATTATCACACATAATTCAGTAGCTACCACTGTGAAGGAGTAGAGAGTTTACAATATGACATTCCAGACTGCAAAAGACCTAGGCTTAAAGCTAAGAATAATTTACCCAGTAAAACTGGAAATAATCTTATGGGGGAAATTTTACCTTTAAAGAAATATAGGACTGTTAGGTATTCCTGTTGATTAGATGAACATTTTTGTCAGAGCCATGGAAAATCTTAACATACAAACAGAGGAATCAAAAAAAGCCCAAAAAGGTAAATATGAGCAAGCAAAAAGAAGGGACTAAACAAGGATAAACCAGAACCCAACAATATGTTGTTAACAAGAAACTGAAAAGATATACACAGAGTAAAAATAATGGGCTGAGAAGAACCTATTAAGCTTCAACTGAAAGGGTAAAAAAAATCAGAAATACCAATCATAATTCCAGACAAAGTAATAGCAACAAATGGAGCCAATTAAAAGAGATGAACAGGGAAATTGCATTTTGCTTAAAAGTATATGCAACACATTATCAGCACTCAACATATATGCGCCAAATGGCACAGCACTTAAATTCTTAAAGAAAAAACGTTAAATAAGCAACAGAGGGAAATTGATAGTAAAACTGTAAGGATGGTAGAATTTAATTTACCCTTCTCAGACCTAAATAAATCTAACCAAATGGATGAAGGGATGGTTAGATAGATAGATAGACAGCCTGCATAGAATTTTAGAAAAGTTAGATATGATAGACCTTTGAAAAATGTTAAATGAGAATAGGAAGGAATATAACTATTTCTCAGCTGTGCATGGCAGCTTCACAAAAAATTAACCATGTATCATAACATTAAAATGATCATAAATTAATGCAGAGAAGCAGACATATTTATGGACTATACTGTAATAAAAGCATCCTCAACAAAGGTTCTTTGAAACGAATTAAAATTAATTGGAAACAAAGTAATACCAAAGAATGGGTGAGACATAGAACAAATTATAGAAAAAGTCAATAATATTAAAGGTGGTAATGCAATGCAGGGAAAGCATCTTTAAGGGAAATTTATATCTAAACACTTTTATTTACAACAACAAAAAGGAAGAATAGATCAATGAATTGGAAATACAACTTGAAAAAGGTAAAAACAAAACAAAACAAAAACAACAGATTAAAAAGCAAACACCAATAGAGGTCATGAAAATCAAAGAAGAGACCAGAAAAACTAAAAGCAAAAATTCCCATTGAATTAATAAATAAAACCAAAAGCTGTTAAAAATAACAAAATAGTTATCACTTGCTAACTCGGTTAAAGAGAAAGAAGAAAACCAAGTAACCAGTATCAAAAATGAAAAAGGTGAATTAATAGCCAATGAAAAAAATTGAAATTATTAGAAACAATAGGATGTAAGTAATTAACTTTGAAAAAAATGAACAAGTCATAGCTCTTAAAGAAAAAAACAGACTTACAAACAAATTCTGTCAAATATTTAAAGAAAGAAAATGGTACCAATACAATATAAACTATTTGAAAAAAAAAATGTGAAAAGAAGAGGTCCTATCAAATTCCTTCTATAATACAAATATACTATAATGTCTAAACCAGGAAGAATCAAACGAGATCAAGAAAACTATAGATTAATATACCTAACGAATATCTGCAAGAGGACTACAAGCTTATATCCTATGACCAGGCTGGATTTATACAAAGAATGTAGGACTGTTTCAATGTCAGGAAAACTATAAGTATAATTGGCCATATTAATAACAAAAATAACAAAAACCATATGATCACATCAATAGACACAGAAAAGGTTTTTGAGAAGATTTACCACCTTTGCCTATTTAAAAAAAATCTCTAGAAACCATAAGAATAAATGGAGTTTTCCTTAATATATAAGTAGTATCTATCTAAAGCCAAAAGTCAGCATTATCTATAATTAGGATAAAGGCCCTCCCAATAAGTTCAGGAGTAAAGCAAGGATGTCCACTATAATTATTACTATTCAATAGAGTGTTAAAAATGTTAGCTATAGCAATAAGACAAAAAAAAAGAGACATTAAGCGTATAAGTAAAGAGTCAAACATGATTGAACAATGAGTACAAAAATGTTAGTTATAGCAGTAAGAAAAATAAATTGAGAGAATAAGCACAGGCAAAGAAGAAACAAAATATCACTTTCTTATTCAGATATTATAAAAGTTTACCTAGAGAACCCTAGAGAGTCAACTAAAGGAAACACCTCAGCAAAGTTGTAAAATATAAAATAAAATCTCACAAATCATTGGCATTACTACATATTATCAACTCAATTCAGCAAGGAGAGAAATTTCCATTCATAATAACTACAGACAGAATATTTTGGAATCTTCTTGCCAAGATACATACAGGAACACAGTTAGAAAAATCTAAAGAATTGGAGAAATATTAATTACCCATAGATAGGCCAACCCAATATATTTAAAATGAAAATATAATCTAAGTTAATTTATTGATTCAGTGCCATAGCTACAAAAAAAATTAATTTTTAGATTTAGGAGAAATAATAAAACTCCTCTAGAGGAACAAAAGGTCCAGAATATCAAGGGAATTAATGAAAAATTGGGAAGGAAGGGGGCTTAGCAGTATCAGATCTTAAACCATACTACAAACCCATAATCACCCATACAATTTGGTATTGGGTAAGAAATAGAGAGGCTGATCATATACAGAAACCAATGAATACAATAGGCTACTCTTTGATAAACTCCAAGATCCCAGCTACTGGAGCAAGATCTCACTGTTTGAAAAAAAACGATATTTTGAGAAAACTGGAAAGTGGTATGTGAGAGATAAGGATAGATCAACAGAATGCATGATTCAGACATGAAAGGTGACATCATAAACAAATTAGAAGATCGTGGAAGACATCACATGTCAAATCTATGGATAAGGTAAGAGTTCATGACCAAATAAGTGACAGAGAAGCTCACTAGAGGTAAAATTGACAATTTTGATAACAAGAAATTAAAGTTTGTATACTAGCAATACCAATTTAGCTAGAAGCCAATTTAGAAGAGAAGCCAAAAATTGGAAAAAGTCTTCTCAGCAAGTTACTCTACCAGGCTTATTTCTAAAATATTTAGGGAATTGTTTCAAATTTATAGGAGCAAGACACATTCCCTAACTGATAAATGGTCAAAGGATATGAAATAAAGGAGACAGGGTAGCTAAGTGGTACACAGGAAGACTCGTCTTTCTGAGTTCAAATCTGGCCTCAGACATTTACTAGCTGTGTGGTCCACTTAACCCTATTTGCCTTTAGTTTCCTCATCTGTAAAATGATCTAAAGAAAGAAATGGCAAATCATTCCAAGAGCTTTGCCAAGAAAACCCCAAATAGGGTCACAAAAAGTCAGATACAACTGAAAAATGACTGAACAGAAAAGGATATGGATAGACAGTTTCCAGAAGAAGAAACCCAAACTATCAATAGCCATATGAAAGAATGCTCTAAATCTCTAATAATTAAGGAAACACAGGTTAAAACAAGTAAGGCAGCACCTCGCACTCATCAGAATGTCTAAGATGACAAAAACGGAAAATGTTGAATCATGGAGGGTCTGTGGGAAAACAGGTACATTAGAGTAATTTTGGCAGAACTAGAACTGGTCTAGCCATTCTTGAAGGCAATTTGAAACTATGCCCAAAAAGCTATTAAATTATGAATATTTTTTGACCCAGTGATACTGCTACTAATTCTATACCCCAAAAAAAGATCAAAGGAAAAGGAAGAAGACCTATGTGCACAAAACTATTTATAGTAGTTCTTTTAATCACGGCTAAAAGTTGGGAACTGAGACGCTATACATCAATAGAAGAATGGATGAACAAGTTATGTCATATGAATGCGTTGGAATATTGATGCAAAGTAAAGTGAGTTGAACCACGAGGATAATTTATATAACACAACACCATTATATAAACAAACAACTTTGAAAGACTTAGAAACTCATTGACCAATTATTTTAACATTCTCCAACTACACCGTTAGAGGGCTCACAATGTAGCATATTATCCACCTCCAAATAAAGAAATAATATACTCAGAGTGCAGATTGAATAATTGTTTTCCCATGAAATTCAGAAATTTGCTTTGCTCCACTATCTATCATTGTAAAGGGGTTGGAGCACAAAAATAAAATAAAATTGAATTTAAAAAAACCGCACATAAAGAACCCAACACAGATGCCTGAGTCACTTTCATGGAGCCCTCTCCCCGTATGAGATACAACTGTTAATGACTAGGAGTTGATTTTATGGAGGGGAGGGGACAATAAAATAAACCAACGGTTAATATTTTTTTTAAAAAAAGATAAACCAAGTCATAAGTATCAAAAATAAAAAGGGTGAATACACCGCTAATGAAGATGAAATCAAAGCTTTCCAATTGTCCAATTATATGCTAATAAATTTAACAATTTAAGTGAAATGGAAGAATACTTACAAAAATGTAAACTGCATAGATTAACAGAAGAAAAAATAAAATATCTAAATAAATCTATTTTAGAAAAAGAAATTGAACAGGCCATAAATGAGCCTGCTAAGAAAAATACATCAGCACCAAATGGATTTAGAACTTAATTCTACCTAACATTTAAAGATCAACTAATTTAATATTAAATAAATCACTTGGAATAATAGGCAAAGAAGTTCTACCAAACTCCTTTTATGAAACATATATGGTACTGATACCTAAAACAGGAAGAGCAAAAACAGAAAAAGAAAAGCATAGACCAATTTCGCTAATAAATATGGGTATAAACGTCCTAAATAAAAAACTAGCTAGTAGATTACAATATATCATAAAAATTCTACATTGTATTTATACCAGGAATGCAAGGATGGTTTAAAACAAGGAAAACTATTAATATAGTTGATTATATCAATAACAAAAGTAACAAAAGATGCAGAAAAAGCTTTTGACAAAATACAACACTCGTTCCTATTAAAAACACTTGAAAACATCAGTACAAATGGATTTTTCCTTAAAACGATAGGAAACATCTACTTAAAATCATCAGCAAGTATTATTTGTAAAGGGGATAAATTACAAGCCTTCCCAATAAGATCAGGGGTGAAATAAGGATGTCCATTATCACCAATATTTTTCAATATTGTATTAGAAATGCTAGCCACAGCAACAAGAAGAGAAAAAGGAATTGACGTAATCAGAATGGGCAATGAGGTAGCAAAACTATCTCTTTTTGCATAATCTATGATGATATAATTGGAAAATCCTAGAGAGTCAATTAAAAAGCTAGATGAAACAATATTTTTTGCAAAGTAGCAGGATATAAACCCACATAAATCATTAGCATTTCTACATGTCATCCATAAAACCTTGCAAAAAGAGATAGAGATGTCCCATTTAAAACAAGAGTAGACAGCATAAAATACCTGGGAGTATACTTGACAAGACAAAACCAAACATGCATGAGCATAAATATAAAATACTTTTTATACAATTTAAGTCAGATTTAAATAATCGGAGAAATATTCATGGGTGGGCAGAGCCAATATAGTAAAAATGACAATTCTACCTAAACTAATCTACTTATTCAATGTCATCCCAATTAAATTACCAAAAATATTTTATTGAACTAAAAAATGATAACAAAATTCATTTAGAAGACCAAAAGGTCAAGAATTTTAAAGAAATTAATGATAAACATGTACAAGAAGGAAGTTTAGCAATATTAGATCTTAAACTGTGTTATAGGGTAGTAATTATCAAAACTGTCTAGTTCTGACTGAGAGATGGAAAGGTGGATCAGTAGAATACAGTAGATATTCAATACATAGTAGTAAATAACTGTAGTAACCTTGGGTTTGACAAATGTAAAGATTTAAGTTTGTGGGATAAAATTCACTATTTGGTAAAAAAAAAAAAAAAAAGTGTTAGGAAAATTAGAAAGCAGTCCGGCAGAAATTGGGTTATAGAACATTGTCTTATACCATTTACCAAGGTAAGATCAAAATGGATATGTGTGTAAGTGAAGTGGTGGCCTCTACTGCAAGGTGGGGAAGGAGGTAGGGAGACCAGTCAGAACACAAAATCTAACCAAAAAATTAATTAAAATTTTAAAACTGGTAATGACTCTGAATCTCACTATTCAACCATTCCCAAATATATCTAATTATTTTATTAAAGAGCCCATCTATCACTACCTTTTCCATAAGAACAGTATGACATACTTTACCAAATGCTTTGTTGCTGAAATCTAAGTAAAATACCAGCCCTGGAGTCAGGAAGACCTGAGTTCAAAACCTGCATCAGATACTTACTAGTTGTCACTTACTAGGTAAGTCATTTAACCCTGTTTGCCTCAGTTTCCTCATCAGGAGCCGGAGAAGGAAATGGCAAACCGTTACAGTGGTGCTGCCAGGAGAACCCCAAATGGGATCATGAAGAGTTGGACATGACTGAAAAATGACTGAAAAGTAGCTGTAACAACACGGGTAAACTATATCTCTAGACTGCTTTTGGTCTATTAGTATAATATCCTGGTCAAAAATTAAATAAAAGAAAAAAAGAGGCTAGTATGTGCTGACTTTGCTTGGTGATGCCATGCTGAGTCTGAAATCACAACTTCCTTTTCTAGGTGCTCACCAAGCATCTCTTTATTGGTCAAGCCTAGAATTTTTTCAGGAATAAAGTCATACTGTCCCACAATTTTCAGATTCTATTTTTTTTTTTGAAAATAAAGAGTATTTGACCCCTTTCAGTACTACAGCACCTCTCCCATTTTCCACAGTCCTTATTATATTAATAACAGTTGCTCAGTGCCATCACTGACAACTCTTTCAGGATCTGAGTGTTTGGTTTCATAGCAGAGGGTGATCTGAATTCAAGGACAGCTACATTTTCTTTTACTATTTCCTTGCTTATCTTCGGCAGAGGTTCTCAACCTGGGATCTGTGAACTTTAAAAAATAATAAGAATTTGATAACTGTATCACAAAATAACTAGTTTCCTTGGTAGTGCTATCTTTCATACATTCATTTAAAAACACCATTTTAAGAAGGGATTCAAGGACTTCACCAAACTGACAAAGGGCTCTTGGCACAAATGCATTCAAGAATCTGTGATCTAGAGTATCAAGGCCCTCTCAGTCATTATTGTTCATTTTTGTCACCATTTCCAGTGTAAGAGTCATTCTCTGTGGTAGAGAAAAGAGAATCAAAATAAGAGGTGGGCAGCTCTGTCATTTTTCATGGCTCCATTCAGTCCAGTCAGTAGTTCTATCCCTTATTTCATTCTCCTCTTTCCCCAAATATATCTTTTAAAATAAATCTAACCCTTTTTGTTACCTGCTTCCCTTGCTAATATTGACTTGTTCTGAATTTTACCCCTCCCGATATTATTTTGATAAGACCAGAAGATTCTTTTATATTCAATTCTTTCTCTAGACCCTTATTTCTGTCTTCTGTACACATATCTTTTGGAAATCCAGGTTGGTGAGTATATTTCCCTGTGCCTCTACATCAATTTCTTCAGATGTGTCTCACCTTCCCTCTTCTTTGGAATAATTGTTTATTTAGAGTCTTCAGAATATCTCAAACTTGACATATTTGCCATCCTTCCTGGGCTGCCTTCCTCTGTAAAAACTTTTGTCCCTGGAATCCTACCAATCCTTCACCTGAATTCTTTTAAATCTGATTTCCTGAAATATAGGGTGCATGTTGAACAATTCCTAGCTTTCACTCCTTCTGTCTAGGAAGAAGCAGCTACTCCCCACCACCCCCGCCCCGCCAGTATTCCTATTATTTCAGACCAATTTTTCTCTGAATAAGACTTAGTATAGAATTTCCCTTTGTTGCTTCTTCCACCTTTTGAAGGATCAAATTATCATTCAGGATGGTCACAGAGTTAATAGGTGATCAATTTTTGCTAAAGAGAAAGTCTCAGCAGAAGTCTGGATAACTGAAGTATCCTGATACTTACTATGTAACATATATGTATATGTATATATAAACCTATTTTCAAACTCTCCATCTATTCCCATTCTCTATCCAAGAGATCTGTAAACATATTTTGCTCGCAAACTTGTTTTTGTTTTCTCCCTTTATTGATCCTCACCGAAATGCTTTCCCTCCCTTGTTCCCGGATTTCCTTATACATGTAAAATGGATAGTGCTCTCCCTCCCCCTCCCTTAAGCTCTTACTTTTGAGTGGGGCAAGCCATGGGTCCCACCAAGCCTAAATGATAACTATGAGATCAAATTTACTTGCTTGCATTAGGATTTGTATCTAGTTCTTGTTTGTCACCCAAGTTTGGACATTTGTGCATAAGTATTTGAGATCATGAACGTTACTGCGGCTTGTGTCTTAGACTTTGACTTCTGTGAACTAATAGATACCTGAATTGCTGTTTTCCTGCTTTCTTATGGTTGCTCTTTATAGAATTTAGCATGGTAAATACTAACCCTATTTCGCCACAGTAGGTTTGTTTTCTCCCTATCCTTGTTAATGTGAAGCCCTTGTAATTACATTTGCAAGACATTAGGTAAATGCATTCTTATTCCTCTGTTTAAATGTATTTATATTCTGACCACCCTATGTCATCCTTAGTCAGGAATCTCCAATAGAAACTGGTAAGAACACGCGCACACACACACGCGCACACACACACACACACACACACACACACTGTATCTATCTATATCGATAGATAGATATAGTGTGTATGTGTTCTATTTGTGGAAGTGTGTAATATTGATTCTATATAGAGAGAGCCTCCAAAGTTGAAAAACCTAGAAACTGGTAAGAAAAAACTACATAGACATGTGTGTGTGTGTGTGTGTGCAAATAACTAACATTTATATTGTACCTACTATGTGTCAGGCACTGTGCTAAATGCTTTACAAATACCATCTCATTTGATCCTCACAGTAACCCTGAAAGGTAGGTTCTATTATTATCCCCATTTTGCAGTTTTGGAAACTGAGACAGAGATTAAGTGGCCCTGGGCAAGTGTGTATGTGTATATGTTTACAAATGTATAGATATATATGTGTACATTTATAGATACATAAATACAAACACATATGTACATATGTATGTGTTTACGTATACGTATATGTTATAGATAGAGAGTATTCCAAAAATATTAGTACTCTTTTAAGCTTTAATCACTTCAAAAGGCACTCAGACTTTTGGAGGGGGAGGGGGGCATAAAAATAGCAGTAAAATAGGGCAATCTTAAAGTAGATGGGTAGATGAGATGGGATAGGAGGGAAGGGCCCAAAGAAAAGGGTTAGCTTTGCTAAAGGGGAAGGGCGACCTCATCCTCTAACACTAGAACAAAATAAGAGTGGAAGACAGTAGGTAGAGACCAGTGATGTCATTTAAACCACACATAATGATCCTACAGTCTTATATTGTCTTAGAAAACCATATGCTAACATTATCTATATCTTATTACATTTTTTAAAAAATTTGTTAAATATTTCCCAATTGCATTTTAGTCTCATTCTAGCTGCACTCCAGCAATGTGCTTGGCACCTGTGCTTTAGAAGTATGTGTACTGCCCTTCTGTGGTAACTCTTCCCACTGAGAAATACTTCTACCTACTCACCATGATTCTGGAGGGTCTTTTTGACCCAGGATCCTCTTGACATTCATTTTTGCCAGTTTTACTAGCATTAAAATGTTGGATGGGCATAGAAGAAACCATACAGTGTGCTCTTCTGAGGTATGAGTGGTCACCAAACAGCACCTCATCTTTCTGTGACCTTTCCTCTCCTTCCAGGTGACCAATGTCCTTGTGCTGGTCCCTAGTTAGTAGCTCCCTCCAGAACATCCAGAGATATCCTCTGTCTGGGCATTAAGTTTTCCTTGCAGCCCTATAATTTCACTACCAAAAATTTATACCTCCTGTGTTCTGAGTCCCAGAGAAGTTGTTTGCAAAGCATGCTGGTAAATTATTTCAGGCTGAGTGAGTATAAAGGCTTAGTGAGTTACATCTCTATGTGAGTTTGTGTTTGAACTGAAGATGTCATGCCTTCAAAACCCAGGAGATGTGGTGGAATTTGGGGCCTTATAGTTGGCCATTTCTACTGTCCTTTACATCAGTGCATACCTGTCTATGAATCACAAGCTCAGCTCTACCTGAAAGGATCTCTATTGTCCATATTTTATGAGCACATATGAACTAAAGTCAATGTGACATAGCAAGTAGAGAGCTGTGCTCTGAGTCAAGATCTGGGTTCAGATCCTGGCTCTGATACTTTCTAGTTGCATGACCTCAGTCTGGATCAGGTCTGCACAACATATGGACTGCAGTGGCATGTGACCTGCCCAAGAATTTATGGCAGTCAGCGAAAAATGTAGGATTGCCACTGTGCACTCTCCTGTTTGTCACATGACCTGCAGCAATCAACCATCATCAGTCTGTCTCTAGTCTAACCTATCTACAGACAAAGAAGCTCACAAGCTGTGCAGGTCTGGTCTAGATACTTAACCTTTATGGGTATCTATTTCCTTGGCTATAAAATATTGGGACTGGACCATATAGCCTCTGAATTTCCTCCAGTTTTATGATTTATGACCATAAATCATATATAAAAAATAATAAACCATATAAATGCATATAAATAAATCATACGATACTATGATCACCTGATATCACCTGATATCACCTATGATACCTGGGCAATTGCAATGACCACTTAACTGTTCTCTCTACTTCAATTTCCCTTCTACAGAGCTGCCAAAGAGATTTTTTTAAAGCACAGGGCTGACCATGTCACTCTCTTACTCAACAAAACCAGTGACTCCCTATTGCCTCTATAATAAATTGTACCCTGCTTCTTTCCCTTTAACTTTAAAATCTTTTAATAACTTGGTTCCTGATTTGTCTTTCCAGACTTACTATACATGGTTTCCCCTCCTCCATTCTACAATCCAGCCACACTACCCCTCTCTGTGTCCTTCACACACGCACACACACACACATGCACACACGCACACACACACACACAATATCCCATTTTCCTCTCCGTGCCTTTGTATGGTCATCTGCCACGTTTGGGATTCACCCCCTCCTCACCTCTGCCTCAAAGAACCTCTCTCTTCAAGATACATCTCAAGCACCGCCCTCTAGCTTTCCTTATGCTCCTCTGCGACTGCTTGCCTCCTAAATTACCTAGTCTTTTGGTGTGGATTCAGTACATATTCATGTGAACAAACTACTTCCTAGTTACTTGCTAGAATGGAAGTTCCTTGAATACATTTTTGTCTTTGTAGCTCCCTTCCCTAACAGGAAATGCTTCATGATCGATCTAATAAGTCATAAGTCTCACACCTGGAATTACTGAAAAATTCTTAGGCCTTCTGTGCTTAGTTCTAGAGGCAACATGGTTTTCCTGGCCCAAAGTCCCTCTACAGCGTCCTACGTTGCTGGACAAGCCATGATATGCATACAACCATCCAGGGCCAGCGCTCAGTTGGCATATCCCACCACCCAGACAGAAGGTGCTCCTTCCTCAGAATCAAACAATCTGACTTGGGGCTCAGCCTTCCTGGTGGGGGAGGAAAAAGAGGCCCAGCTCTACCTTCTTTGGCCATGTCCCAGCCAGACAGCTCTGCTGCCAAACCTGAGGGAATTAGGAGTGAAAGTCCCTCCCAGGGAGGAGGGAAGGTGGGGCTGCTGCCCCATTTTGGGACAGGGCCCATCATTTAGCCTGGAGAGAGAGGACCCACCCCACCTGAGTCTGTCTAGTCTAGACCTGGAGCCCCTGAGGCAAGGATTATGTCATCTTATCTGCCTTGTACATACAAAGCCAAGTACACTGTTGGTACTCCACAGACAATAAAGAGAAACCATCACCGGGATATTTAGGACCCACTGTGTTGACATGAAAGCTGTGGGGGAGCCAGAAGGGTCAAGAGCAAGGGTGTAAATGAAGGTCAGGAGGATATGGGGAGAGAGGACGCTGAACAGGAAACTTGGGTCCTGGAAACAACAGGCTGGGGATTGTCCCATGCAGAAACCTAGCCCTGAAATGAAGCCCTGACGAGGTACAAGCCTGCTTTTCCCTTTTTCCAACATGTTTCTGATTAATATGGAATCTATAATGTTCACACCTGCTGCTTCTTCAGGGGAAGTGCTTACCCAGCATAAACTTTAGGCCGATGTTTAGTTCCAGCCAGGGAAGCCAGGCCACCGGCGTAAAAGGCCCATCCTCATTTACAGAACCCAGGCTAGGAAGGCAATATCTTGTCTTCGGGCCTCTAGTTAAGGAAAAAAACAAAGCAAGCTCCCTGGAGAAATAATCAAATCTCTGAGGCAAAGAGTGGCTAAGGTGAAGTCAGGAAGACCTGAATTCAAGTTGTGTCTCAGACACTTACTTACCGGCTGAGTGATGCTGGGTAGGTCACTGGGCCTCTCTGGGTCTCAGCTAAATGGGATCATAATAGCACCTACCTCACAGGCTGATTATGAGGATCAAATGAGACAACATGTTAAAATACTTTGTCATCCTTAGAAAATGCTATAAATAGCTAACATTTGCTTCAAGGATGACAACGTGTTTCATAAATATTATCTCATTTTGTCCTGAGAAGGCAGGTGCTATTACTATCCCCATTTTACATATAGGGAAACTGAGGCAGATGGAGGTGAGGTGACTTGCCCAGGGTCATACAGCTGGTAAATGTCTGAGATGTAATTTAAGCTCATGCCTTCCCAGCTCCAGCTCCAGCACTCTATCTACTCTGCCCTTTGGCTTCCTCTATGTCAATGTTACCTATTGTCACCATTCGCCATTCACGATGAAAACAAGTTATTAAGTGATGACAGTACAGCCTAGTCCTTAGAGTGCTAGACTGACAGTTAGGAAGACGCAGTTTGAATACCTCCTCTGACGTTCACTTCTTGTGTGACCATACCTGTAAAATGGATATAATCCTCTAGAGGTTCGTTATATAAATAGATAATCTATGTAAAATGAAATCTATGTAAATCAAAGCAAAAAGAGATGATCTAAGTAAAATGCTTTCCAAACCTCAAAGCACTATGGAAATCCACTATTATTCATATTGTTATTTACGATTGACTGGTCTCAAACTAAAAATGTTAAGGATCAGAATCTCCGCCCTATATGACCTTGGGCAATTCACCTCCTCTCTTTTATCCTCCCTTTCCTCATCAGCAAAAGGAAAGGATGAAGCTAGATAAAGTCTAAGAGTCTTTTCAGCTCTAAACTTCATGGGACAAATTGTCTGCCATTTGGAGAAAGAAGGGGTAAGAAAGGAATTGTGTAGCTAGGAATTCCCTAATATTGCATAACCCAGCCCAGGCTGGCAGGTCCCATCCCACAGAATTTCTCTTTGGGAGGGAAGCTAAATCCATCCTCACTCATGTTGTATCTTACTTAAACCTGTCCATAAGTAAAGACAGGAACAAGGGTTCTTTTGGAAGAACATAAATATATTGAATAGCTTTCTCTGATTATTAAACAAATATTATTGGAATTCCCATTAAAGATCGAAAGTTGTTCCAATTATCTAGTTGTCACATTGACTCTGTACATTTGATTTCTGTGTACCTTTCCAAAGACTAGGCTATAGTATTACTGCTACAGTAACCAAGCTTGCATTTACATACAGCTTTATGGTTTCCGGGGCCTTCTCTTTGAGGCCATAACCCTATGACATTGAGTACAACAGGAGACAACCAATCACAGTAAATAGACAGTCTTGGAGTCAAAAAGATTTGGGTTCAAATCCTGCCTCTAACACATCCTGGCAGTTTGATTATGAGCAACCTCTCAGTGTAGAAGTTCATTCTCTTTGTAGTTCAGTCATTTTCAGTCATAGCCAACTCTTCTCAACCCCATTTGGGGTTTTTCTGGCAAAGATCCTGGAGTAATCTGTCATTTCTTTCTCCTGATCATTTTACAGATGAGGAAACTGAGGTCAACAGGGTTAAGTGACTTGCCCAGGGTCACGCAACTAGTAAGTGTCTGAGATCAGATTTGAACTCAGAAAGATGAGTCTTCCTGACTCTAGCTCTCTATTCATTGAATCATCTAGCTGCCAATTCTAGGACTATGAAATATAGAAGAGACACTAGTCAACATCAGGGAATTCCCATATTAAGAGTTCTCCAAATTTATGAACCCCAGAAACAGCAACAAAAACTTTCTTTTATTCCATGAGGAACTACAGACAATCAGAAAGACAGAATACTTGGAATATTCCAAAACTGACAACCAAATTTTGTAAGTAGGAAACGAGCATCATCATCAGATCTAAAAGGGATGTAAGAGGTTACTTAGTCTAACTCCTTTATTTTACAGAAGAGGAAGCAGAGGCCCCAAGGTATATCACTTGCCCAGGGTCACACTGGAGATAAGTGATGGAATAGTTAAGCCCAGGTCCTTGGACTTTTGATCCTGTGTTCTTCCCACTTCACTATCCTCTTAAGCTGGCCTGCTCTCCTTGACTGTGATGTCTTGACAGAAGGAAAAAAATAAAATAAAAAAACAAATGAGGAGGTAGGCCTTGTGAAGGAGAAGGAAGAGAAGTGGTTTCTGCAGGGTGGGGCCTTGTACACAATAGGCCTTCCTTCAAAAAAGTTTGTTGAATTGAAATGAATTTAATTTGAAGACAATGCCCAAAATAATAAACCACTCTACACACCCACCCTACCCCCCAAAAAAGAAGATGAGAATGGCATGTTAAATCCACATTTCAACATTTAGTGCTAAAATAATATCCTATAGCATTTAATCTGCTTTTAAGTCTTCTTGTATGAAGCGACTATGTTTCTTGTGGCTCCAGGATGCTGTGAAAAGTAATCAATATTTCCATTGCCTATTCAAATGTTTGACCTAAATATAGATGTTCCCAAAATGGAGAACCCCACAGGCTTCCTTTCTCCCCTGTAATAGCCCATGGGAAAAGCCAATTGCAGAAACCCAGGTTTTAATGTCTACTTCAAGGGTTTCTTGGGTGAAAAGATGGGGGACAATTTCCCCCACATTTATTGTCTGTTTGTCTCAAAGGGCTTTCTGAATCCCTTGTGTCTCTATCCTCTCCCTACAAGCACCAGAAGTCAGGTGCTTAAGAAACCATATCAGTTATTTCAGAATTGCCCTCCTCACATCCTTATAGGATTATAGATTTAGAAGGAGTAAGAATTGTTGGTCATCCAGTTCAACTTACTTATTTTACAAAAGAGGAAATTGAGAGATTAAGGTACTTATCCTAAGTCCCACAGGTAATAATAAGAAAAGCCAAAATTCAAACCCAGGTTCTCTGTTTCCAAAGCCAACACCTTTTCCATTTCACCTTTTCACTTAAACTTCTGAAATACCAGCCCAGGAGTGAAGAAGTGTACATTCCCAACCCCAGTATTCTGCTTGTTAGATGCATCGCCTTTGCTGGGCCTCAGTTTCCTAATCTTTAAATGAAGGGGGTGGACTACATGGTCTCAGACTTTTTACCTTTAATGTTGTATTAGCACTCCAGACATCCGCTAATGTGCTCTCTGCCAAAAGTAGAGCAGCAATAATTTTTCATCTTGCTTTAACTAATAAAGGGAAAAACTATTCTGGATCTGATTCTCAGTAATCTGGTTGCTGGGGTTGAAATGATGGGAACTTTGGGAGGAATGAGTCCTCCATGTTCAAGTTCTTGATAGAGGAAAGGGAAAGTGCCAAGAGCATGATATTCACACTAGATTTAAGGGGAACAGATTTCAAAATTTTCAGGAAAAGTATAGGGAGGATTCCATGAATTCTATCAGGGAAAAAAGCCCATGGAAGATGAGTAGCTCTCAAGAATTAGGTTCTGGAAACAGAAAGAGAAACAATTTTGATGAAGAGGAAATCGTAGAATTGTCTGACTTTTTGTTTTTGAGTCATTTCAGTGGTGTCTGATTGCAGTCAGAGGTTAAGTGACTTGCCCAGGATCATACACTTAAGAAGCACCAAACGAGAAGGAGAAGGTAGAGGTAGAGGAAAAGAAGAAGGTAGCTGAGGTAAAGAAGGCAGAAAAAGGGAAAAGAGGAAGAGAAGGCAGCAAAGAAGAAGGAAAAGGTGACAGAAGAAATGAAGGCAATCAAGAAGGTGAAGGAGGAGAAAAAGAAGACAAAGGTGGTAAAGGAGAGGGAAAGAAGAGGAGGAGGAAGAGAAGGAAGGAGGAATAATACAATGTACAAACTATGGGCAAATGGACTTGAATTTGGTTCCCAGCAAAATTCTAAAGCGTTTTATTAAAAAAAAATGGTCAGTGAGAATCAAGAAAAGGGTGAGTGATCATGAAGACCCAACATGGTTTCTTTAAGGATGAGTCATGCCAGACTAACCTTATTTTTTTTTATTGTTTATTTATTTATTTTTAGTTTTCAACAATCATTTCCACAAAATTTTGAGTTCCAAATTTCCTCCCCATCTCTCCCCTCCCCAACCCCAAAATGCCATGCATTCTGATTACCCCTTCCCTCAATCTTCCCTCCCTTCTTTCATACCCCTCCCTTCCCTTATCCCCTTCTATCTTTTCTTGGAGGACAAGATAGATTTCTATACCCCATTACGTGTATTTCTTATTTCCTATTCAAAAACAATTCTCAACATTCGTTCCTAAGACTTTGAGTTTCAACTTCTCTCCCTTCCTCCCTCCCCACCCATCCCCACTGCGAAGGTAAGCAATTCAACATAGGCTATATATGTATAGTTTTGCAAAAGACTTCCATAATAGTCATGTTATGTAAGATTAACTAAATTTCCTTCCATCCTATCCTGCCCTCCATTTATTCTATTCTCTCTTTTGACTTAGTCCCTCCCCGAAAGGATTTACTTCTAATTACTCCCTCCTCTCATTTGCCCTCCCTTCTGTCATCCCCCCCACCCCACTTATCCCCTTCTCCCCTACTTTCCTCTAGTGTAAGATATATTTTCATAACAAATTGAAGGGGCATGCTATTCCCTCCTTAAGCCAAATGTGATGAGAGTAAGCTTTACTTTTTCCCTCTTACTTCCCCCCTTTTCTCCTGCATTGAAAAAGCTTTTTCTTGCCTCTTTTACGAGAGATAATTTGCCCCATTCCATTTCTCCCTTTCTCTTCCCAATATATTCCTTTCTCATCCCTTAATTTTATTTTTTTAGATATCATCCCTTCCTATTCAACTCACCCTGTGCTCTCTGTCTACGTGTGTGTGTGTGTGTGTGTGTGTGTGTGTGTGTAATCCCTCCCACTATCCAAATACTGAGATAAGTTTCAAGAGTTACAAATATTATCTTTCCATGTAGGAATGTAAACAGTTCAACTTTAGTTAAGTACCTTATGATTTCTCTTTCCTGTTTACCTTTTCTTGCTTCTCTTGATTCTTGTGTTTGAAAGTCAGATTTTCTATTCAGCACTGGTCTTTTCATCAAGAATGCTTGAAAGTCCTCTATTTCTTTGAATGACCATTTTTCCCCCTGAAGTATTATACTCAGTTTTGCTGTATAGGTGATTCTTGGTTTTAATCCTAGTTCCTTTGACTTCTGGAATATCATATTCCAAGCCCTTTGATCCCTTAATATAGAACCTGCCAGATCCTGTGTTATCCTGATTATATTTCCACAATATTCAAATTGTTTCTTTCTAGCTGCATGCAATATTTTCTCCTTGACCTGGGAACTCTGGAATTTGGCTACAATATTCCTAGGAGTTTTTCTTTTCAGATCTCTTTCAGGAGGTGATTGGTGGATTCTTTCAATATTTATTTTGCCCTCTGGTTCTAGAATATCAGGGCAGTTTTCCTTGATAATTTCATGAAAGATGATGTCAAGGCTCTTTTACTGATCATGGCTTTCAGGTAGTCCCATAATTTTTAAATTGTCTCTCCTGGATCTATTTTCCAGGTCAGTATTTTTTCCAATGAGATATTTCACATTGGATTCAATTTTTTCATTCTTTTGGCTTTATTTTATAATTTCTTGGTTTTTCATAAAGTTATTAGCTTTCATCTACTTGATTCTAATTTTGAAAGAACTATTTTCTTGTAAGCTTTTGAACCTCCTTTTCCATTTGGCTAATTCTGCTTTTAAAAGCATTCTTCTCCTCATTGGCTTTTGGACCTCTTTTGCCAATTGAGTTAGCCTATTTTTAAAGGTATTATTTTCTTCAGCATTTTTGGGGGGCCTCCTTTAGCGAGCTGTCAACTCACTTTTCATGACTTTCTTGCATTGCTGTCATTTGTCTTCCCAATTTTTCCTCCACCCCTCTTACTTGATTTTCAAAATCCTTTTTGAGCTCTTCCATGGCCTGGGACCATTGCATATTTATTTTGGAGGTTTTGGATGCAGAAGCCTTGACTTCCTCTGATGGTATGCATTGTTCTTCCTCATCTGAAAGGATGGAAGAAAATACCTGTTCACCAAGAAAGTAGCCTTCTATACTCTTATTTTTTTTTTCTTCTTTTTGGGCATTTTCCCAGGCAGTTACTTGACTTTTGAGTCCTTTGTCAAGAGGAGGGTATACTCTAGGAACCTGTAACTTTTCAGTTCCCCCTAGGTGGCACAATCAAGGTAGAGGAATTTACTCCTCTCCTGACCTTCACACTGGTCTGGGAGCAACCAAAAACTTTTCTGCCCAGGATCTACAAGTAGAATTCCCTCTCCACAACTGCCTCCAATTCCACCACGCCAGCGTTTCTCCTCACCCCAGGCCTGCCACTTAGGGCTGAGATTCAGATCAGCTGCTCAATTCCCCCAGGAGTTTTAGGTGGAAGGTTTCAAAAATAGACAATTCTGCTACGGTGGCTGCTGCTGGTGGTCCAGGCCACATTCCCTTCTCCCGGGTGAAAGAGCTTTCTCACTGACCTCTGAAACTGTCTTTGTTGTTTGTGGGTTGAGCAGTCTGAGAACTGCTTCTGCCAGTGGTGCCCTGAAGCCAGCTCTGGGTCCTGTCCTTGCTGTGGCACAGCCTACACTGGGTTGCACTCCACTCTGCACCTGGTGCAATAGACCTGTTGACCTTCCAGGCTGCCTTGGGCTGGAAATCTCTTTCATTCTGTTGTTTTGTGGCTTCTGCTGCTCTAGAATTTGTTTAGAGTCATTTTTTACAGGTATTTTATATGCTATAGGGGAGAGCTTTCACAGATCTATCTTTCTACTCTGCCATCTTGGCTCCATCCCCAACCTTTTTTTTTTTTTTAATGGGGTTACTAAACAAGCAGACCAGCAAGATTCTATGGAAATAGTTTTCCAAGAGTTTTAGCAAAACAGCTTATAAATTATCTCCTGCTATTGTGGAAAAAATGGAAAGATGTAGGCTAGCCAATGGTTTTCCTGCTGGGATTGACACATGACTAGAAAGACTATAGCTAGAATAGGACTGTAGATCATAGATCTAGAAGATATATAAAAGTAGATGGAACCTCCAGAACTAGACCCTCCCCCTCTTCCATCTCCCTACGGTGGGCATTTTTATTGGCTGTTCTCCATGGTTGGAATGCTCTAGCTCCTCATCTCCATCTTCTGGCCTTTCTGGCTTCCTTTAAATCTCAGTTCAAATCCCACTTTCTCCAGACAGACTTTCCTGAACCTCCGCAACTATAGTGCCTTCCCTCTGTTGATTATTTCCAGTCTGTCTTGGATGTAGCTTGTTTGAACCTAGTTGTTGCACATTGTCTTCCCAGTGAGGTGATGAGGTCTTTGAGAATGGGGATTGTCTTTTGCCTTTCTTTATATCCCCAGCCCGTAGCCTTGATTGGTGGACATCCAAGACAGCCTTGTTCTACTGATGAGGTAGGTGAGACCCAGGAAACTTCAATGACTCATGCAAGATTACAGAGGTAGGAAGCATTAAAAGTGGGATTTGTACCTGGGTCCTATGTCTTCAGAGCTAGTCATCTTTCCCCCCTTTCACACTGACTTCATAGGTAGGCAGATTCAAAAATGACTAAATGGCCAGACTCCAGAAAAGGCTTGGTCTCACATTAGCTAACATTTCAATCAATGACTTAGATAAGGTCACATATGGGCAGATGATACAAAGTTAGGAAGGACAGTTAACACATCAGATGAGAGTCAACCTTCAGAAAGATGTTGGTAGGATAGAACATTGGGCTGAATCAAAAAAGATGAAATTCAGGGAATAAATGTAGAAAGTCTTTCCAAAAGACAACTTCACAAGTAAAAGTTGGGGGATGTTCAGCAGGTAATTTCTAAAGTGTCTCTATAGCAGTTAATTTGTAAGCTGTTTATGTAGCAGTTAATTTGAAAAATATCTAAAAGTACTATTGGATTCCCAACTCTATGTGAAGCAATATTTATTTTGGTTTGATATGGCATTCCACATGCAAGCTCAGGTCACATTAAGGGAGGCATGCCCTAGGACTGAGTGTCAGGGATGTGATAGTCCTGCGGTGACATGCCCTGGCCAGAAGACATCTGGAGCATTACATTCAGTTCCAGATGCTATATTTTAGGAAGAACATTGTGAGAAGCTGTCCAGTTGTTCAGAGGAGAGCAACCAGTATTATTGGTGAAGACCCAACATGAGGGTAAGTTGAAGGAACTGAGGATGTATAGCCTGGGTAAGAGAAAGCTTAGGGGAATTATGCTAGCTCTCTTCAAGTATTTGAAGGACTGTCAGGGAGAGGAAGGCAAATTAGTTTCACTGTACTTGGCCTTAGATGGGAAATTATGAGCAATAAGCTTTGGCCCCAAAGAAGAGAAGTGAACAGGGTTGCCAGAGATGTGACTTCCTTTGCAGCGATAGGGGACCATAGGTGTGGAACTGAGGTGGGGGAGGGAAAGAAGAGGGAATAAGCAATTATATAGCACCTACTTGGGGTCAGGCACTGTGCTAAGCACTTTTACAAATATCTCATTTGATCTCACAACAAATCTTTTCAATGTTTTGCAGAATATTTTTTCCTCTTCCTCTTTCTTTTGTGAAAGTTCATTTTTATGGAGTCTGAATACAAATAGAAGTATACTTTTTTATTTTCTTTATTTTCCTTGGGTTTTTATTTTGGCCTATGTTTTCTTTTACAGCACAAAATATGTTTTGTATGACCACATATGTATAACCTTAAAAAAAAGTTCTTATAAGGGAAGAATCTCTGGGTAGGGGAATGAAGGGATATGGAAAAATCTAGGTGATTCAGAGGCAAAATATATCAATAAAATCTATTTTAAAAATACAGAGCTTGGAGAAAAAAACTTGAACCCACTGGGCAGATCACTTAGAGAGCATTTATGAGAGGGTCCATTCGAGAATTGCATGGGATAAAAAGGCACAGATGGGCTGTGATCTACACCAGAGAAGGATGTGTACCATATTGCTGAGGTGAGGGTTTCATGGTATGGGATGTACCCTCACTTGCCAACCACACTTCCTCTGCACCTAATGGAGTTGTGTTGAGAGTTACACAGATGTGGCCCTTGCCCTGTAAGACTGTGTAAATTAAGGAAAGAAAAAACTTTTTCAATTAAACATGCTCTATGGCTGTGGATATACAAAAAACAAAATGGAAAGTAATAATTCAGGTAATGAGGCAGCTTGGTATTGTGGGTAGAAAGTTGGCCTCAGTAACAGGAAAGGCTGGATACCAGTCCATCCTCTAAGACAGACAGGCCAAGTGACTCTGGGCAGGTCACTTAACTCCTTAATGCCCAAACCTACTCTCTAAGACTATGTGTTAAAGAGAATTTACCAACCCACATTGGTAGAGGCAAATTCTTCACATTGGAGCTCACAATAAAATCCTAGGTCCAGTCTGCCAGAAAATAGAGGTAGTTTTAAAAAAGAGAGTGGCAAACAGGAAGCTAAGTGGCACAATGGATAGAGTGTTGGATCTGGAGTCAGGAAAACCCAAGTTCAAATTCAACCTCAGATACTTACTAGCAGTATACACTTGGGCAAGTATCTTAATCTCTGTTTTCCTCAGTTTCCTCCACTGTGAAATGGGGAGAAATATAGAACCTACTTTCCAGAGTGGTGAAGATCAAATGAGGTAATATTCATAAAGCACTTAGCACCAGGGTGGTTATATGTAGGTATTACATTGATGTATGTTAAGTATGATTATATAATTAATAATAGTGTATAATAAATAATATTTATTTAAAATAATTAAAAAACAATATTATATTAGGGGTAGCTTCATGATTCAGTAGATAGAGTACTGTGCATAGAGTCAGGAAGACTCTTCTTCCTGGGTTCAAATCTGACCTCAGACATGTACTAGCTGGGTGACATTGGGTAAGTCATTTAACCCTATTTGTCTCAGTTTCCCCATCTGTAAATGAGCTGGAAAGGAAATGGGAAATTACTTCAATATTTTTTGTCAAGAAAACCCCAAATGGGGACACAAAGAGTCAAATATGACTAATTGACAAATATATATATGTTAACATAATTCTATTAAATGGTATTATATTAATAACATTATAGCAATTATATTTCATATATGATACATATGAAATATTAATAATAGCTGACATTTATATAGCACATACTAAATGCCTGTGCTAAGCATTTTACAAATAATACCTCATTTGATTTTCAAAACAATCCTCAGAGGTAGGTGCTACCCATTATACAGATGAGGAAACTGAGGAAAAATTTTAGAAATCATTTTATCTAAATCCATGTTTTATATGTGAGACAATTGTGGCCCAGTTTGGTTAAGTGACTTCCCGAAAGTCATTCAAACAATAATACAGCCAGGAAAACAGCTGCACAGGTCTCCTGGTTCCTAGTCCTGAGCTTTTTCCTCCATTGTACCACATTGCCTTCTACTTACCAAGGATCTGTGAATCTTTGGTTGAAAAGTAAGAATATAGGCATATCGGGGTCAGGGAACTCAACCATAGGAGGTCTAATTCTGAGCAGTGAAGGATGGAGAATTGGTCATTTCTTCTCTGCTCAGTCTCAGAAGACTTCCTAGTGGAGGTAAAATTTTAGTTCCTGGATGACAAGGGAGAAGGTTGGTATCTTAATACCATATGTAACCAGTTAATGGTTCTGTCTTTATGTACAAAAGGAACTCTGCCCAGAATTCCTTCCAAAATATATTTGTTTTTGGACAAATAAATTTTTATCACCATCTCTTGTTTTTATGTCGCCTAAATTTCCTTGTGTGCCTCTCCTCATCTTAAAGAGAACCATCTCTTATAACAAGGAATTTTTTTAAATGCATTTCTATATTAAAAGAATCTGCCAAACCTGAAAGCTGAAACTATACATCCCAGTTGGAGGTGCTGATCATAACTGAATGGGGAAAAGATTAGAAATATTATTATGTCACATATTAAAGGAGGGCTCTGGGCTAACCAGAGCAGGACAAGTTATTTAGTTTTGTTAAATAGCAGGAATGAGAGAAGGGAGGTGATATTGCTTGACAAGAGGTCATACTTGCAGTGACTGTACTTTAGAAAATGAAATCTCCACACACATCCCTCTATCTCTCCCTTTCCCCCACCCCCAGAAACTATGCTGATGTGAACAAAACATAAGCTTTTCAGGTGGAAAGAGTATGCAGTAGGGCTTCTGCCTGAGACCCAGTGCCCTCCTCTGGCAGCCTTGTTTGACTCTGGTGATGCTGGGAAATTTGGGACCTGGGCTCCAGTGGATCCAGAGACCATCAGTTCTAATACGCACAACTCACTTGATTTCTGGACAATTGTTTGCTGGAGCGTCAGAAGCAGAATTCTAGGTGAAATTAAATAGTTGACATAGCAATAAGAGAAGAAAAAGAAATAAAAGAAATTAGAATAGGCAATGAGGAAACAAAGCTATTACTCTTTGCAAATGATATGATGTTGTACTTAGAAAATCCTAGACAATCAATTAAAAAACTACCTAAAATTATTGAGAACTATAACAAAGTTTCAGGATACAAAATAAAGCTACATAAATCATCAGCATTTCTATGTTACCAACGAAGTTGAGCAAAAAGAGATAGAAAGAGAAATTCCATTCAAAATAACTGTAGACAATATGAAATACTTGGAAGTTTACCTGCCAAAACAAATCCCGAAATTATATGAATACAGCTATAAAACACTTTTCACACAAATAAAGTCAGATCTAAACAATTGGAAAAATATTAATTACTCATGCATAGGCAGAACCAATTTAATAAAAATTGCAATCTACCTAAATTAATCTATGTATTCAGTGTCACACCAATCGAATTAGCAAAAAATTATTTTATAGAGCTAGAAAAAATAATAACAAAATTCATCTGGAAGAAGAAAAACTCAAAGATATCAAAGGAATCAATGGGGAAAATGTGAAAGAAGGTGGTCTAGCTTTAACAGATCTCAAACTGCATTATAAAGCAGTAATTATCAAAACCATCTGGTACAAACTAAGCAATAGAGTGGTGGATCAGTGGAATAGATTAGGTACAAATTACGTTACAGTTAATGACCATAGCAATCTAGTATATGACAAATTCAAATATCCACTCTTTTGGAACAAAAAGTCGTTATTTGACAAAAACAGCCAAGAACACTGAAAAACAGCATGGCAGAAACTAGGTACAGACCAACATCTCATAGCATATACCAAGATAAGGTCAAAATGTGTACATAATTTACATATAAACAATGATACCATAAGCAAATCAGGAGAGCACGGAATAGTCTACCTGTCAAATCTATAGATAAGGGAAGAATTTAGGACCAAACAAGATATAGGGAGCATTGCAAAATGTAAAAGAGATAATTTTGATTATATAAAATTTAAAAGATTTTGTTCAAATAAAACCAATGCAACAAAAAGTATAAGGAAAGCAGAAAACTGGAGGAATAATTTACAACAAGTATCTCTGATAAAGGCCTCATTTCTCAAATATATAGAGAATTGAGTCAAATTTGTAAAAATAAAAGCCATTGCCCAACTGATAAATGGTCAAAGGATATGACTAGGCAGTTTTCAGAAGAAGAAATCAAAGATATCTATAGTTATATGAAAAACTACTATTGATTAGAGAAACGCAAGTTAACTCTAAGGTACCACCTCACATCTATCAGAATGGCTAATATGGCAAAAAAAAAAAAAAAAGAAAGAAAGAAAGCAAGAAAGCAAGAGAAAGAAAGGAAGGAAGGAAGGAAGGAAGGAAGGAAGGAAGGAAGGAAGGAAGGAAGGAAGGAAGGAAGGAAGGAAGAAAATGTTGAATGTCAGAGGGGATGTAAGAAAACTAAGGCACTAATGCATTGTTGGTGGAGTTGTGAACTGATCCAGCCATTCTGGAGAGCAATTTGGAACTGTGCTCAAAGGACTATGAAACTATGCCTTCCCTTTGATCCAGCAATACTACTGCTAGATGTATGTTTCAAAGACATCCAAAAGGGGGGGGGGGGGGGAGACTTATTTGTACAAAAATATTTATAGCATCTTTTTATTTATTTATTTATTTTTGTGGTCCTAAGAATCAGAAATGAAAAGAAAGCCCGTAAATTGGAGAATGGTTAAATAAACTGTGGTATATGATCATAATGGAATATTGTTGTGCTATATGAAACGACAAGCAGAACAATTTCAGAAAAACCTGGAAAGGCATGAACTGATGCAGAGTGAAGTGAACAGAACCTAGAGAACCTTGTACACTGTAACAGCAATATTGTTCAATGAAGAACTGCTAATGACTTCACTATTCTCAGCAGCGCAGCGATCCACATACAACAATTCCAAAGAACTAATGACGAAGCATGCTGTCTGCCTCCAGACAAAGAATGGTTATTGACTGAATACAGACTGAAGCAGGCTATCTTTCAATTTCCTTCTTTCATTTTTTAAAATTCAAGTCTTCTTGTACAAAAACGAGTATTAGGGAGATGTTTTGCATAATTGCACATGCATAACCTATGTCTGAAGGCTTGCCCTCTCAGAGAGGGGGAAGGAGAGAATAGGAGGGAGGATAAACATATTTAAAAATTAAAGAAAAAAGGAATTAAATAGCTGAAATTAAATAGTCATGCTGCTATTTTCCAGGGGACATAGAAGCTGGGGAACGTCAGTTGAGCTGCTCCAGTGCATTTTGCTTGGATGAGGAACTGGGAGAGGAGGAAAAAGAGGCAGAGAGAGAGAGAGAGAGAGAGAGAGAGAGAGAGAGAGAGAGAGAGAGAGAGAGAGAGAGAGAGAGGAAAAGAGCTAGCTGGCATATATTTATATTAGCAATTTGAAATGAAGAGTTGGACTCATATTCCTGCAGCGCTTCAATGGAGAAGAAAGGGTTCCCTTTATCTCTGTTACACAAGACTTTTATTCACATGGGAATCTTGAAACAATTCCATGTATTTGGACTCAACCATTTACCAGGGGAGAAGCTTGGAAGCCCAGTGGGTGAGTCTTTATGAGCTTGTATATTCCCAGATGACGAAGTCATCAGTAAAAACAATAGCTTCTACTCACTTCCCCACAGTGACCCTTTCACTGGAGGCTCTCGAAGTACTGGGGAGGTTGACTTATTGGGAAGGGCTTCCTTGAGTACTCTGTGTGACTTTTTTGGGAACACAGGAACCTAATGGACCTTTGCCTACAGCTGCGGAGTCATGCAATGGGGCTCTCTTCCCCAACCAGACAGTATCCCTAGGGTGAGAAGGGAGATTTTTATTGTTGGAGAAAGACACTTTTACGAGAAGCTATATGGCTGGCCCCCAGAACTAAGTGCCAGCAGGGCCTCCTGGGCACTCTCTTTTACTCCCACATCAGTCTCTTATAAGAGCTGGCAAGAAACAGCTCAGGCAGCCAGCCTGCCCACACTCTGTACTGTCTGGTGTGTATCTGAGGAGGGAGGCAGGGAAGAAAGGGAAAAGGGAAGGGAGAAGGAGGGCTCATCAGACATTTCAATCCAATCTGACAAGCATTTATGAAATGTCTATGACCCTGGGCAAATCACTTCTCCTCACAATGTTTCAGCCAGCTCAACTTCTGACAAACACTGTCTGTATGACTCTAGGCAAGCCTCTTAACTTGCAAAGTAGCCCTAGGCAACTCTCTATGACTGTAGGCTCCAGAACAGGTGCGGCTCTCTATTGGCAGAAATTTCCTCACTGAAGAGTCCCCTATGCTAAATTATAGTTCTGGAGAAAACACAAAAACTTCCTCCCAAACCCCTCCACATATAAGTACTCTTCTGAGTGCTAGCTTTGCATTACCAGCTGCCTTTTAGACATCTCAAACTAGATTTTCCTTCGGCATCTCAAGTGCAAGATGTAAAGAGCAAAACTCATTTTCTTTCCCCTCAAACTATTAATAATTATATGAAAGGATGCTCCATATCACCCATAATCAAATAAATGCATTTTTTTTACCTCGCAGCTATCAAATTGACAAATGTGACAAAAAATAAGACTAGTTAATGTTGGAGGCTTATTTGAAAAGATAGGCACACCAATGCATTGTTGGTGGATCTGTGAATCACTCCAACTAGTTTAGAAAACAGTCTGGAATTATGCAAAGTAACTAAAATGTCCATACCCTTTGACCCAGAGAGTCCACTACTAGGCACATACCCCAAAGATGTCACTGAAAAGAAGAAGGTCTCCACATACACTCAAAATATTTATAGCAACACTTTTTGTGGTAGCAAAGAATTGGCAACAAAGTCAGGGGCCATCAGTAGAGGAATGGCTAACTAAATTGTGGCATGTGAACTTAATAGTATGAAATGGTCAATATGATGAATATAGAGAAGCCTGGAAAGATATACATAAATTTTACACAAAACAATTTACACAGCAGAGCCAGGAAAACAATGTACACTATAACAATGAGACTGGAAAAAGAAGGGAAACTGGAAGAAATTTACACAATACAAAAATATCAATAACAATTTATTTTTAAGTAATTCTAATAGCATAGGCTTAGATGTAAGCTCTGCAGCAATCAATCAATCATCAAGCATTTGTTAAGCACTTACAAGGGACTGGGCTCTATTCCAATTGCAGCAGTGATGCCATGGCAAATAGCCATCCTGTGGATGCCATACCTTCCTGCTGCATTTTCCTGCACTGCTTGCCACAGCCAAAAACACTAGGCCATTTGGCATCTTCACGAACATCCATTAGAGTCACCATGCTAACAGGGATGGATGCCCATCCCAGCCCTGGCCTATGTCCCAGACTCCAAGATGACTGGCCTGGTCCAATGGTGCCAGGGTGGGTTATCTCTGAATTGAGGGGAAATTAAGGAGACTACCTTTGTCCTGACACCCTATTCCAATGTTCATCTCTATACAGATTTGAATCCCTTTGGGTAATTTTAGGACTCACTATTCAGAGAAGCATCACTTGGAGCTCCAGGACTCTCCTGAGAATTGGGGTATCCCTTAGAGCAGCTCCCCATCAGAGCATGGTTCTCAGGCCAAGCCAGCCCATATCTCAGCCTACACACAGGGGAAGTTATCTTAGGCATCAAAGGATCAAATTGTCTGATGACCCAGTGATTCTGGGATTTCCTGGCAGCTTCATGCAGCCTTAATGCACACCAATCCTGAGTAAGTGATACATGTCAAAGACTAGGCCAATGTGCCCATCAACACAGATCCAATTCCATTCAAGAAACATTTGTTGAGCACCTGCTCTATGTAAGGCATCACACTAGACAGTGGAAAGACAAAGGAGAAAAATAATGCAGGCCCTCATTTCCAGTGGTTTGTACTAGAATGGGGCTTTAAGGTTGATGGTGGTCCATAAACAGACTGACACCAAACAGAAATGGATGAGGGCAAAGGAAAGCTCCAGAAAAGGGGAAGGGGAGACAGCTCCAGGACACCTTTCATTCTGGGGTACAATTGGAAAGTATTATGGAGACTATGACCATCTGACCTTGGGTTTTTCCTAGAAAAATCTAAATCAGTCAATCAGTACATTCTTGTTTTGGCACAAAAGCACTGTTTCTGTAGATTTTACAAGCACTTTCTATGCCTCCTGCTGCTGTGGAGCTGCCTGTCTGCCCTCTCTCTGAAGTCTCTGTCCCCTCCAAAGTGGCTAAGAAATGATCTTAAGTCCAAAGCTCTGGGAATCCTTCCCCTCCTCTAAATATAGTCCCCACCACTCATACTCATCTCAGGTCTTTCTTGTTCACCCTCTAATGTTTTATGTAGAGCTTTAAAATAAACAAAGGACTTTATCTTTATTCTCTGAGTTGAGTCTCACAACAACCCTATGCAGAAGGTTTGGTATGTCTTATTAATTCCATTTTATAGATGAAGAAAGTGAGTCAGATGGAGGTTAAATGTCTTATACATGCTAGTGTCAGAGGGAGAATCTGAAGCCAGATCTTCCAGACACCAAGTCTAGAAGTCTTGCTACAATGCCATACTGCCCTATCTGGGTCCCTGACCACAATTTGAACCTCTGTCTTCCTTTCCTATAGATCCTCACACTTAAATAACCAGAGAAATACAACTTGTTGTTTGACTATAAGAGCTGAACAAATTAAACACAGGAGTTAATAATGAATCCATTATCCTCTGCGTGTGTGTGTGTTTATTGTCACACATAGAGACAATCCACTGGCAATTATACAGATCCCCTCCCTTTAGAGGGAATGTTGTGGAAAGGACATTGGCCTAAAAGTCAAGAAATCGACCACAAATTTTCTGTGAGACCTTGGACAAGTCACTTAGCTACTCCATCACCAAATCTATTTAAGTCAAATTGAATAGTCTTCTCTAACATTGTATGAGTCTACACATAGAGAAAAGAGAACGGGCTTGGACCTCACCCATCCTAAGGTCAGGAATGTCCCTAGGAAGCTTGTGACTGGGCAGGGTAAAGCTGGCAGAACTGCCTCTGAGCTCCAGTGAACAGAGCCTGCCACTGTGGAGATTTGACTTGGATCCACTCACCATGTTGGAGGAAGTGTGAATGTGGGGCGAGTCTTGGTGTTGAAGACTTAATTAGGAGTCACCCTGGCTCCATCTCTTAGCCCCATCTTCCCCTCCATGCCCCCACCAGTTCTGCCAAGAAAACACCACAGAATTATTGGCAGAATTTTAATTTTCCATCTCCTTGTGGTCAGAAAACAGATTTTTGTTGCTGTTGGAACAGCCCCGCACGTGGCCCTCCGTCATGGAGACGGTGACATTCCTGCTAATCTACTCTCCAATAAAGAATGGAGAGTTTGTTGCTCCAAGTTCTGACAGCCCAGGAAGGATTAAGGGGTCACTCACTTCTTCCCTTTCCACATTTCTGGAGTTTCACATCAGCACTTGACTTCTGTTCCTGATTTGTTGACTTCCTTTGTGGCAAAGTAGATAGAGGACATGGATTCAAATCCTACGTCAGAGACTTGCTAGCTGTATGACTATAAACAAGTCACTTTAACTCCCGGAACCTCAGTTTCCTCATCTATAAAAGTGGAAGTAATACCTGCATCTACTTCATAGGATCAACAGGAGCACCAGAAGAGAGAACAGATGGAGGACACTTTGCACACTTACAAGTGCTATGGAAATGTGAGATATGGACAGGGAATTGACCTCTGAGCTAGGATGACTTAGAATGATGCCCTGCTTCTGACATATGCTGGTTGTACAACCTTGGCAAGTCATCTAACCTCTTAGTGCCCTAGACAACTCTTTAAGACTGTAAAGTCACAAAGAAGGTGCAGCCCTGCTTCAATAGAGGGAGTTTGCTCACCTGGGAGTTCCCTATAGCAATAAAATCACAGGATCCCCATTACTCCTTCCTTTCTCAGTTTCTTCTTTTGGAACATCAAGGATGGGCCACAGACTAGGGGAAGCCACAGATGTATAGAAAAGACAACCAAGAAATGAAAAACTGAAAAATCTTCCTCAGCCCTCAAAAAACAAGCTTCTTAAAGGATCAACGTGTCTCTAAAAGAATGTAACAGTCCTAGTAATGACCTGCTTTGCCCCCCAAAACCTCATTGTCCAAAGTGTTAGAAAGCTCTCCTGAAGTGAGGGAGATTGCATCTTTATCTCCACTCAGTGGATGACAATAGCTGCTGGCTTTGTCTTGTTACCAACCACTCTTCTGCCAACATTTCTTTCCCAAGCTTCCCTGCATCCCTCTAGTTGGGGCCTGGAAGGCAGCCAGTCTACCAGCCTTGATGGGCACTCGTTGGAAAGAGACAGCCTTTGCTGGCCCGGCTGCATCCAGAGAGAGAAGGACAGCAGGGTACTGAGCAGCTGCTGGGGAAGTGGGACCACCAAAGTCAGGGTGGTCAAGAGAAATGGTTCAAAGATGCCATGAAATGCAGCCCCACACTGGGCGTCAGGGCTGGGGAGCAGCCGCAGCCAGTGCAAGCAGCCTGGCCCCCAGGACAGCATTTCTCAAAGAAAAGTCGGGGCCAGACAGCCTGTCTGAGGCAGAGGGCAGAGGAGGTCAGCCTCCACAAATAGTGACTGCATGGGCAGCCAAAGACCTGGCTTTTGTATCCATGGTGGAAGGGCTTGCTGACCTTCCATCAGGATGTTCAGCCCCTCCTGCACACTCAGGTAAATAGAGATTTTCCTCTGACACTTTGTGGCTTGTCTTTGGGCTTGAAGGTCTTGACAAGAACAGATGGGAATCACATCTTGATGGACTTATATAAGATGATTTTGAACCTTTGGTTCTGGCTCTTTATTTCTACACCTGTTGATTTTTTCCCTCCTTATTCAAAGCCTGGCTTCACTGCTACCCCCTGTCCACAGCTCTCCTTGATTCTCCAATGAGAAGCAATCCTGCCAACGTTTCCTGTCATTCTGTCAGCTTTCCCCAATGCACTCATTCATATTCTAACCTGTATTACCTTTATTTGTGTGTGTGTCTCTTTCCCTGGCTAGATTATGAGCTTAAGGACGGTGGCATATTTCACCATATGATCTAGCACCTAGCACACTGCCTGACCCAGGAGAGCTGCATTGATCAACCTTTGTGGAATGCTGACAGAACGTTTCAGTTCATCAGGGCTAGTGGCATGTCAATGTCTTTCACTAGAATGCTTTCTAGCTCATTTACTAAATGCTGCATGTAAGATGGTGCAAAGTGCACCTTGGAGAGTTTGTACAGAGCTGGGAGAAAACTCCATTCCAAGTATTGGGAGAGATCCCAGCCCCTCAGTCGCCATAATGAAATATAAGCCAAATCCAAGGTCTGGCTGTCCTCAGTCCTGGAATGGAAGCAGTCCCATAGAATAAAGACTGAAGGCCCTCTACCTGGACCCTGCTGTCAGGGAGCTAGAGAGAACAGGATGTCCTAGACAGGACCAGAGCAGGTCTTTCCATCCCAGATACTTTCTAAGAGGAAAGAAAAAGGGAACAGGAAAGAAATAAAGGAAGAAGGGCTAGACTTCGGAAGCCTAAGTGCTTCAAGACCAACAACAAAAAAAAAAAAAAAAACCAGAAAAAAGAATTCTAAACATGTGATGCTGGGTTGTTTCCAAGCATATTGCTCAGAGTTCATATTAGGAGAGAAAAATACTTACTGGAAATTAGAATTCACCTAAAAATGAAGAACATGAAAATAAAGCACATCCTAACAGGGCACAAGAAGAAACAAAAATATTTTCATGAACATTGTATATAGTTCTAGTAAGATCATATATGAATATTTTATAAACCTTTTCTCTTAGGGGATGTGTGAAGATATGCTATATTATTCATGAGGGGGAACTTCCATGTGAAAACTCCCTCCAGTGATGCAGATAGTCAACTCATCTAATTTTCTTCTTTCCCTGCATCACCGAGATACTTTCCAGTTCTCTTTTAAGTGCTGACTTTCCCTATTAGAATATAAGTTCCTTAAAGATAAGAACTGTGTTTTTGCTTGTATCTGCATTCCCAGCTTGAACAACTATGTGGCACAATGCAGACAGTGCCTGGATAGGGTGATGGGCCTACAGTCAGGTAGACTTACCTTCCTGAGTTCAAATCCACCTTCAGACACTTACTGTCTGTATGACCCTACACAAGTTTGCCTCAGTTTTCTCCTCTATAAAATGAGGTGGAAAAGGATATAGCAAACTACTCCAATATCTTTGCCAAGAAAACCCCAAATGAGGTTACAAATAGTTGGACACAACTGAAATGACTGAACAGCATTCCCAGTTTAGCACAGCGCCTGGCACATAGTAAATTTTTAATCAATGCTTTATTTAATCTCATCTCACCTGTAATTTATGGTCTTACAGAGTTTACTGAGAACAATGAGAGATTCATTTACTTTCCATGTTCACAAAGACAGTATGTGTTGGAAGATTCCAGGGCTTGCCCCTCTATCCACTTCTCTACACTGCCTCACCTTTATCAAGTGTAAGGCAAGCTGTTATTATTATCATCATTTCCATATCATCATTATTATTAATCATATGATGCTATGCCATGTATAGATCCTAGATAGTGTTGCCAAAAAAATAAAGCCTCACATATTCATTCAGAAGTTCTCTAAAAGTCTTCACTATGATCTTAGAGACTATGTCCATGTGGTCTCCAGGGATGGCATAGCAGGTACTGAGGTTCATCAGCCTGTTACCCTGGAGAAAGGTGGTAAGATCTCCTTATATCTATCCACTGTCCTTTTGGCACCGGCAGAAGGAGGAATTCTGCCCTCCGTAAATCAATAAGCAACTTACCTCTTCCATCCACAAGGCCAGGACATTATAACCAATGGAAAATAATTCTTTTTAGATAGCTCTACACTTGACAGATCCATTTGACTTGAAAGTGAAAGCAGTTTCCCATCCTTCTATCAGGAAGACTTCATTAGAAAGTTCTTGCCCTAGTCTTAGTTCATTTCCCTGCATCTCTCTGATCATTCCTTGAAAGCTTACCTTTGCCTGGGATACCAGCCTTGCAAAGGTGTCAAGGCTGCTTAGTAATTCTAAGAGCTTTCTAAGTCTTCAGCATCAAAAACAAAGCAAAACAAAAAGCTGGTAGGAGGACCAGAGATTTTTTTTCCCTTCTGTGAGAGGATTCTAAGTGTAAAGTGTCTATGAGGTGATCTGGGGTAGGAGGCCCCAACCCATGCTGGGAATCCATCTCAGCTCTTTCATCCTTCCAGAAGTGAGGTGGTGACTCCCATAGGGACCTGATGAGAAACCAAGGAATGATTTCCCCTCCTTTCAAACCAGAGGTGGTAGACCCCTTATGCATTTCTAAAAGAGTGAAAAGTGGTGCTGAAGTGACAGAATTTTGAAGAGGACCCAGAAGACACTCTGAGGCCATTCCGAAGAACACCTCACTGCATTTATAAACTGCATTTGGTCCCTCGGCATTTCTGATTCTTTCACTCAATTCATCCAACTAGTAATTAATGGGTGTGTTTCATGTGTTCAGCCCTGAGGAGATTCGTCGAAGGAAGATCAGCTCATTCAAAGGAGAGCTTACAACCTATACTGACTATGACCTTGTCACTCAGCCTAGATGATGAACACCATGATATTCTAGAGGAAGGAACCTCTGATGGCCGTTTCTCCTCCTTCTATCCCCATCCTCTATGTCCAGTCTTCTATTTCATAAGCGTCCAATAGTAGAGAAAGTTATCCATAGGGCAACAGGGTTTGGCAAGGTTGGAGATGCATATTCTTTTCTTCTGGGTCTACACTGGCCTCCTGGTAGAGAAGGTAAATCCAAAAAATTCTTTAATGTTTGATGTCTCTGTAGATTCAGAATCCAATACATTATAAAAGATTGATTTCCTACTATGCCAATACCTGACAGATGGAGTACTGTGCTCTTTAGATGCTGTATCAGAATCTGAGATATTGAGAAATATGGCATTTCTCAGTCAGCCCTGGAGAATTCATAGAATGGAGAGTTGAAAGGAACTAGAAAGGTCACTGAATCCACACTTTTTCCTTAGCCTCTTCAAATTAAGCCTCAGTTCTATTAGGGAGTGGTGACCAGGGAGGGGCACTTTGGTCCACAAAATTCCAGGTCTGGGACCAGGGTCATAGGGAACCAGATGTTTTGATGTCCTTGGTCCTCTTTGGGAATGAAGGATGAACAGCAGCAATCTTTTGATCAGGAAATAATAATCAAATCAATATCACCATCATTACTAGACCCCTTATGACAGCCTCTTGCCCTATGGCTCCACTCACCATCCCTGTGACTTCTAGACCAAAGTGTCCTTCCCTGACCACCACCCTCTAATATATGTTGTGGGATGTAAACTAATCAAAGTCAGGAAATAATTCATTTTTATGTTTTGTTTCCATTCCTAGCAGTGTTACCATTCAGTGATTTTTCATTGTCTCTGATTCTTCCATTTCAGGTTTTCTTGGCAAAGATCTTGGAGTGATTTGCCATTTTCTTCTCCAGCTCATTTTACAAATGAATAAACTAAGGCAAGCAAATTTAAATGACTTGCTCAGTGTCTGAGACCAGATTCAATGGCAGGAGGTTGAGTCTTCCTGACTCCAGGTCCAGCATTCTATCCACTGCACCACATAGCTGCCTTGGAATCAGAAGACTTGGGTTCAAACTGGGTTCAAATTCCAGTTTTGCCATTTGCTATCTCTATAACCTTGTGGACAAGTCACTTAACCTCACTGGTTCCTCATCTGTGAAATGAAGGGGTTAGATCAGATAATTGCTCAGATTCCTTCCTGCCTTAAATCTCTAGTCCTATAAAAACAGAAAAGTAGTAATAATGTAATAGAAATTTGGCTTTGCAGACTAGAAGACCCTGCCCCCAAATACAAATAACAACATGTCAGTGCTCTGGACAGTGAGGTGGTGCAGTGGATAGAGCACCAGGCCTCAAGTCAGGAAGATCTGAGTTCAAATCTGCCCTTAAACACTTTCTAGCTGTGTGACTCTGGGCAAGTCAGTTAATCCCTATTTGTCACAGCTCCTCATCTGTAAAATGGGGACACTCACTGGTGAAGGAAATGGCAAACCACTCCAGTAATTTTGTCAAGAAAGCCCCATGGATGCCAATGGAGTCACAAGGAGTCAGTCATGGCTGAATGACTGAACAACAATAAATCAGTGCTCTAGACAACTAGCTAAGATTAAAAGTTCCAGAGAAGGTGCCAACTTGCCCTGGCAGAAAGAATTTCCCAATTTGTCAGTCAGTCCCCCATAACACTGAAATCAGGCTCAGACCCTGGCCTCTGGTACAACTGCCTTCTCTATCCTTTTAGAGAGACTGTGTTATGTGTTCTTTCCAATCTCCCCCAGGAGGGAGATGGGATGGAAGGAGAAGACAAGCTATTTGTGGAATATATTAATATCTATGCCATGGAACAAAATCACACTAAAGACTGAACCTAATTAAATACCGTCAACTCTCTTTGATAATTTCGTGATTCAGGTTTGTTATCTGGTATGACTTGAGCAGCAGAGAGGACCATTATTGCAGAGTGTCATGAACTGGCTGAAATGAAAGATGTCCAATTTCAAATTCCCCAAAGGTATGTTTTGTAATATGGAGGTAACGGGGAGGACAAAAAAGTTGAGCCTTGGCTGCCAGGAGCCATCTGGGGTGACAGTGAGGTAGAGTAGGAGCTTGGAATAGGAATAGGAGACCCCATTCAGAGAATGATGCTTGTGTGTGTGTGTGTGTGTGTGTGTGTGTGTGTGTGTGTGTGTGTGAGAGAGAGAGAGAGAGAGAGAGAGAGAGAGAGAGAGAGAGAGAGAGAGAGAGAGAGAACTATATGAGCTGTAAAAGATTTTAGTGGAAGGCAGAGTTGCTTTTTTTTCTTTTTTCTTTTTCTTTTTTTTTTTTTTAGCAGCATCAGCCGGTACCTGCTGGCATAAATCAGCCCCAGCAGAAGGGCTTGAGCCCAAGACTTTCTCAGACACCTATTGTTGGGGATAGACACAGACTGACAGAGAGATAAATACCACACAAAAGGTTCTCAGGGGAAAATAAAAAGGAGTGGGGGGGGTAGGGATTTCAGAAAAAGACCAGCTCCTCCTGCCCACCCCACCCCCCTCTCTACCACTAACCAACCAGTGTCCTTTTGAGCTCCAGCTTCAAAGAGTTTCTCACCCTGCTCATAGTCAGGGGCCTGTCCAGACCTCTGCCCATGTCCAGACTTTGTCTCTTGCCTCTCACAGGGATTCCAAGACAAAGTGCACCAGGCAGGAGCCTTGGCAAGCACCTCTGTGTGTCTGCCTTTGTCCTTGTTTCTGCTTTGGCCCACCAGACTCTGTTGGTTTTGACCCCTAAACTCCACCCTGGGTCTTCATCTCGGTCTCCAGAGGGGACTGGGATAGGGCAAGTCCTTTCTAAAATCGCTTCTAAAGTTCTACCATTTACAATTCACTGTGATGGCAGAAGATAAATAGCATCTATTCCCTGCCTCAGGTTGGTTAAATTACTCTAAGGTTGAATTTGGTTCAAACCAGTCCAGAAAGCACTTTTTAAAAATCAATACCTCCTGTTCCTGTGTCACTCCAGTTCCTAATTATAACCATCATGGCTGGTGCAATACAAAGAATACTAGCTCTGGGGTCAGGTGAATGGAGTTCAAACCTACCCATCACCTCTCTAGATGACCTTAGAGGTTCCTTATAGCTCTAGGGTTATAATTCTATGATCCCTCCCCAGGGATCCATCCCTTGGAGCAAACAAGAATAATGAGACTTGGAGGGAGGGAGGCATTATCAGCAAAACTAACCAGCTTCAAGCTAATTCTGACTGTTATCCTACACAGTGCTCCAGGCCCACCTTAGGAGAAAGGCACCTCTTCTTCCCTCTTCAGGAACAAGTTCCAAAAATGCATCTATTTCTGTCAGGCACTATACAACCACAACAACATTGCCAGGTACTAGAGATACAAATATAAAACAAAGAGCCCATGCCCTCAGGCCACTTCCATTATACCACAGGAATACAGTGTACACACAGAGAAGCAAAACCACCTCACTGTGAGTAAGGAGAGAGGGGGACCAGAGAGGGCTCCCTGGCAGGGGAGGATCTCCATGGAGCCTTGAAGGAAGCTAAACACTCATCAGCCCTCATCAAACCCTCAACCTTTGCTTACTTCTATCCCCGAAGTCTTTCCTACAACTGGGCCAACATGGGGTTTGGCATTAGAAGGTCTGCCACTTATTTAGGTAGGCGTCCTTGAGCAAGCTGCTTTATCTCTTTTTATCATTTGCAAAAGTGTGTAATAGAATTTGAGAATTTTAGAGCTGGAAGGAATCTTAGAGATCATCTAATTCCATCCTTCCATTTTATAGATGAACCGAGGTCATATGATCAACAGCGGGTGCCCAGATAGAGCACATCAGTCTACTCCCCTATAACTCCTCTTCCATCCGTTTACCTTTCATATTTTATATATTATATCTATTTTATATGCTTACATATTTTTATTTACAACTATATATGTAACACATTCATATAATATATACATATTTATATAGAAATGTGTGTGTATCTATATTATATATGTGTGTAAATGTCTACGTGTACACACACACACACACACACACACACACACACACACACACACACACCTTCCATCAGAACATAAGCTCTTTGAGGGTAGGGACTATTTTGCTTTCTGTCTTTGCATCCCCACAGTAATATAATCATTGTGGTCCAGTCGTTCAGCCATATCTGACTCTGTGACCCCATGTGGGATTTTCTTGGCAAAGATATTAGAGTGGTTTGTCATTTCCTTCTCCAGTATCATCAGATACTAGGGGCTTAAAAAATGCATGCTGAATGATGTGACCATCCACTATGATCAGGGGAGGGGACAGACCTAGTGATCTCACTTGCCTGGGCCTACAAATCTAAAGTTCTCTCTATTATACCCCAGGGCCTCTTTCCACCGCAGTAAGACAAGTGAAGTTAATTGCCTAATGTCAAACAGATCGCTAAATGGCAGAGTTGGCACTCAAAACCCGGTCATCTGATTCACTTTACAGTGTTTTTTTCTATTTCCTCTCATAATAAAATTGTTATTAGGTTCAAACAAGATGGTAGCATGACAAAAGAAACAGATCTCCTCTTGGCATTGGGAAAACTTGGGTCCCTGGTCCTGTCGTTGGCACATTGTAGCTGTCTGACCAAGTCTGGGCAAGGCATTTAACCCCTCAGTGCCCCAGGCTACTTTCTGACACTGTAAGTTACAGAACAATTACAGATTTGCACTGGAGAGGGAAATTCCTTATTTATAATTCCCTATAAGAATAAAGTCACAATTCCGATACCCCCCCATGACAGATACTATAAACAAATTGTATTTTGTGTATTATACTATAAATATTATAGTATGATATATCACATTTACACATTATAAATAAATTATATTTATGCGTCATGTTATATTATAAATGTTATATTTATTGCATACTTATCAATATATCATAAATGTATTTATTACATATTTATTAATGTATTGTAAATATGTTATGTTTATAAAAAGATATTATAAATAATCAATAAGGCTGGATTTGGAGAAACAGAGACAGAAGTTTGAAACCCATCTCAAATCACTAGTTATGCTATCATGGGAAAGTCATTAAAACTCTCTGAAACTCAGCTTCTTTAACTGTAAAATGAGAATATGAGTAATATCATAGTACTTAACCTCAGAGGATTGTTTTGAGGAACCAATAAGATAATATATGTAAGGTGCTTTGCATTCTTTAAAGCTACACATTACTCTGTAACATATATATGCATAGACATAGAAATGTTTTACATGTCTCCCCCCCCCCCCATAAAATATAATCTCCTTGAGGGCAGGAAGAATTTTGTTTTTGTCTTTCTATTTCCAAAACTTGCAACGGCATGGTGCTTGGCACATAATAGGAGACTAATAAATGCTTAGGGATTGATTTACATGACTGTCTGATGTGATTTTATTTTGGACTAAACCTGTGATTTTGTTGTTACAGGGAACTCAAGATGAAGAAATGCCCTGTACCACTGTAGGTCTGCAGTGTTCTGCAATTTAGAGAATCACCAGTACCACTGGGAGGGTTTTGTGACCTACTCAGGGTCACACAGCCAGTTTGCGTCACAGATGGGACTTGAACTTGCATCTTCCTGGCTCCAAAGTCAGAACTCTAGCCACTATAGCATACTGCCTCATTTCTGAAGCCTAAACACTTAGGCAACAGTCCAGCTAAAGGGATGAGTCCTAGCCATAGACTAGTTTGGGGAAAGATGAAGCAGGCAAATATGTACTTCTGAGATGGGACACGAGATGCCCTATAGACCAAAGACAGATGAAACCCAGCAGTGAAGGGGTTACTGGGCTCAGAATTGCTGAGTAGAAGGTGGTGGAGGAGGGGGGTTGTGGGGGAAGCAGAAAGTCACTGGACACTCTTCTCAGCTTGTTTGATGGAGATTCGACCTGGCAGGATTGAAAAGCTTCAAGATTCATGGAGAAAAGGCAGAATCTGACAGCCTTTCCGCTGGTTTCAGTCCTCCTGGGTGGGCTGATTGGCCTTGAATGTCACTCGCTACTTAATCTTGTGTATCTGAAACAGACGGACGTGTTTGGGGAGCCCCACTTGCTCTGTATAGACATCAATTAGAAAGGCAGATAAAAGGAAATTGCATTGAATTGTTCCTCTATGCTCTTTACAGAGCCCTTTCTGACTACAAAATAATTAGTGGCCCCATCAAATGTAACCATCCCACATTTGATGCTCCTCATGTCTCCAGAGTGGCAAAGCTGTCTATTAATAGGGTCACTCCCCTGTTGCCAGGTTCTTCTCCCCCTGAGGCTTGTTCACCACCTTCCTAGCCCAGGGTCCTTGATCTCTGGATAGAAACTATGGGGCCCCTTCTAGCTTCCCAGTCCTTTCTATGGTCAGTTCTGCTACACATTCTAAGCAACCAATGGGAAATCATCAAAAGCCACAGACACAAATCCACATGTGCTTAGCCAACAGAGAAAGGGAAGCATGGAAAAGGAGAGGACATCTCCAGACACATTCCAGTCCCCAAAGAAATAGGCTGTCTGTTGTTTTGTATCCCTGTGAGTATCTGACCCTATTTGGAGAAAGGGAATGTGTAACTAGTCATTCAGGTTAGGAAGCATCAAAGGAGAATGAATAAATAAGACAACAGGGTTTGCAGAGGAGGTTCCAAAGTGCTGGGATCTGACATTTAAAAGCTTAGGAATGTGTTGTGGTTACTGGGTGAAATACCTATGTGTCTGGTCTGGTCTGGTGGGAGAAGGGCCTGTCTGATATACCTCATACACCCTGAGCCCTGAACAAATGTTCCAACCTGAAATCATCTCCAAGGGCTTCCTTCAGATACCAACCCTCACTGTCTCTGGTCCATTTAATTTCTTTAAATTCATTAAGCTTGACATGGACTGTGGATTCAGAGCCAACAGAATCCTTAGAAGTAACTTTAGTCCAACTCTCTCATTTTACAGATAAGGAAACTGAGGCCCAGAGAGGGTAAATGATTTTCCCAAGGCTACGCAGGTAATAAGTGCCAGAGATGGGATGTGAACCTTTGGCCTCTGATTCAAAAACATCAAATCTCTTTCCACAGAACCACACTGTCTCTCTATGCTGAGCTATGGCCTTCAGGAGAAGTGATGAATGTCCCAGGGAAGCCCCCATTCCTCACTCTCCCCACAAAACAACAAATTATAAATTACTTGTCCTTGGTTTGGCACCTAAGGCATATTAAATTTTTCTCACCTTTCAGGAATTTGGGAATATCATAGGAAATCATTTCAATGCACACTGATCTTAGCAGAGGAGTACTCCCCAAATGTGGTTTTGGCTCAGGTGATAGGGTACCCTTCAAGGAGAACATTCTCACACAATATATACAAAACTACTCATAGTATCATAAACCAAGTTAACTCTTGGAGAAGATGGAAGATGTGAACTGGATGTGTGCCACAGGACTATGTCCCAGCTTTCCATTCCACCTTTGAAACTCCACCCAATATTCAACAATGTGATAATAACCAGCTTTTTTTTTGATTGGCAATGTCTACTTAAAACAAACCGAGAAAATTCTTGAAGGGCTTTCTTATCCTGAAGGAGAACAAGTAACCAGGATGGCCAGGGCAATCCTAGTAGCCTGAATACACTACCACTAGCTCACACTGCTCTCCTCCTTTTGAAAAGCCAGCAGGCTCCATCTCCATTAGCCCATACCATCCATCCCAAGCTCATCAAAGGCAGTGACGAGCACTGGGATTGAGCACTTTGCTTAAAGTCAGGAAAACATGAGGATGAATCCTGTCTCACACTCCAGCTGTGTGACTCAGTTTCCTCATCTGTAAAACAGAATTAATTATAACCTCTATTTCCCTGAATTGTGATGGGATCAAATTGATATAATATTTGTAAAGTGCTATGCAAATCTAAAAGCATTATAGAGATGCTAGCTACAAACATTGTGTCATCTTCTGAGTTAAGGCTGATGTAGTATAGGAGGTGAGAGGGAGAATGTGGAGATCCAAGATCCCCATTATCAGATATTGGAAGCTCTCAGTTAGTCTGTTTTTGTTGCAGTTTTCTAGGTCAAAAGGAGAAGGTTGGAGGAATAGAAGGCTAGCAGAGAGGCTGAAAAGGCAGAAGGCCTTACCTCCTTCTCAGACTCAGGCTGAACTAAAAGGTGTGATCTGGGGGATAAAATAGCCGTGGCCTGAAGCTTCTGATACTGGCATTTTCCAAATGCAACTTGGGATGAGGCTTGCATTACAAAGAGGGAAGACAACAGATAAGCAGCTAGGAAGCTCATTGAGTAGAGAACTAGACTTGTAGTCAGGAAGACCTCAGTTCAAATCTCATCTCTGACTCTTGCCAATTCTGTGACCCTGGATAAGTCAGGTGACCTCTCTGGGCCTCAGTTTCCTGATCTATTAAAAGAAAAAAAAAAAGGCAGGCAGATGAGTTGGATGACAGCCTCCAAGGTTCCTTTCAGTTCAAAATCTGTGATCCTATGAACTCCCCATGATGACTGGGGTGCTTCCTGTCATTTTAAAAGACCCAAAGGATGGGCTCTGGACCTTTGGATTGATGGTCATTACGAAGAGTTTTTCAAAAGAAAATAGGCAAGAATTACATAAAATGTGAGGGCCTGGAGAAGATTTGGCCTATCCTGGTGAAAGAATATCCACCCTAATGAGATCACAGAGCCATCAAAATATCTAATTAGTGAAGGAGAAAGGAAGGGCAGGGTAGCTTAGTGGAAGGAGCACTGGATTTGGAATAGAAAAACCCTGGTTCAAATTCTGGCTGTGTTACTTAGAAAGTTTCTCCACGCTTTTCTCTGCCTTAATTTCCTCATTCACAAAATGAGAGGCTCAGACGAGATGATCTCTAAGGGCCCTGCCTTTGATCAACATGATCTTAATGTGTTTAAATCCCTGGAAAGTTGCTGACTGGCCACAAAACCCCCATGGGATTTGTAATTCTTTCCAGTCTGGGGCAGGAGTTTGGGGGCTTCTGAGGAGAATGAGAATGGCAGAGTGAGGAGGCACTCATCCCATGGTACCAACCAGTGTCTGCCCCATCTGTAATCCCCCTCTTTATGACCAGAAGGGATCACTTCTGTCTAAATGAACAAGTTGGGAGGTGTGTGTGACTTTATTTTTATCAGTAGGAAGAGCATAGAAAGAAAGCAGCCAGCTGAGAGCAGGTGGGCCCTAGCCTAGCAAAGAATACATTTACCACGTTTAATATTATTTCTCCTTTTGCCCCGTGGTGGACGCTGCCTTTATGTTCTTATGTTGTTCTGTGATATCTCTTTGTTTTTTTGCATATGGCGGCAATAAGAAGCATACAGGAGAGAGGGACCTTGGAGCTCAGTCGCCACTGTTGGAGAGCTATGTTCTCTAACAGGGAAGGTAAATAGGAACCATTTCAAAACTATCCTCACAAGAGCAGAATCATTGAGTCATCTGATAAACCCATTTTGCACATTTGTCTCATAGGGGTGAGTCAGGTGACCTAAAGAAATCAAATGCGTGGGGGAGGTGGGTTGAGGGCGGGTATTCAGATTACAAGTCAGAATTAGGGCCAAAACAGACAAGATTAACTTTTCCACAGAAAGTCTGTTTTAGAAATGGATTAGATCTGTTTGACTCATATTTCTGAAATGCAATCACCCCTTTTCCCAGGAGATAAAATGCAGGATTTGGGGAAAAGGAAAGGCAGCTAGATGGTGCCTGCCATGCATAGAAAGTTGGAGCTGGAGTGTAGAGGATCTGAGTTCAAATTCCACATTAGACACTTACCAGTATGTGATCCTGGGCAAGTGACTTGACCTCTGAGTATCTCAGCTTTCTTAACTGTAAAATTGGGATGATAATAATAGCACTTAGCTATTATTGTGGGGGTGTTCTACCAAGATGAGAAAGTCTCAAAAATGACCCCACGATGAACAATCTGAACTAGCCCAGCTAAGGTTGATTGCCTGCATGGCGTTAAATATTTCTTAGCTATGGCTATATCATTATTGTGAGGGTTATTGTGAGGATAAAATGAGATAAAGTACTTTGCAAACCTTAAAGTGTTCTATAAACACTAGCTACTATATTGTAAAAAGACATAAATCCCCGCTCCAAAATTCCCCACATCAGAAAACTGCAAAGTCACAAAAAACTGTGGCTGCCAGAGAACAAAGAGACAGCAAACTCTAGTGAAAAGAAGACAGGATTCTCTGTCAGAGGATGGGGACTGGATTCAAATCCTGACTCTTCCACTTATTACTCGTGTGACCTTAAATTTCTTCATCATGAAATGTAGGGATTAGACTAGAAATGACTCTCCAGCTCTACATTTGTGATTCCATTTGTGGTGGCAAAGTGTAAAGGGTATATCTGGGGATGGAGACATTGGCTGCAGAACACTGAATCTCTAAGTGAATGACAACAGAAGAACCATAGATTTGTTCAGAGAGATCTGGTTATTGGCAGCCATTGAGGAGTGACTTTATTATAAGTAACTCTTTGACCCTTCCCTTTGTTCCCCCTTTCAGTATGCCCAGCAGGCTGCAAATGGTTCAAACTCCACCTAAGAATTCCAGAGTCAATGTGAAAAGAACCTTGTAACAGGAGCCAGAAAATATGAGTTCAAGTTCTCACTTAGCCAGTTTCCTAGCTTTTTAGCTTTGAGTAAGTTAGTTAATCCTTTGAGTCTCAGTCTCTTCATCCTTAAAACGGAAATAATAACACTCATCCTTATCCATCTCACAGGATGGTTGTTGAAAATCAAATGAGATAAAAGACTTAAAGAGCTCTGTAACCACAAAGACCACAACACTTCAAAGAATCCCTGATTTTTTTCTACCAGTGTTGATTACAACCCTTTTGTGACTTACATCATCTCTAAGAGTTGCCATAGCTAAAAAATATTTAATGCCATGCAGGCAATCAACCTTAGCTGGGCTGGTTCAGATTGTTCATCATTGGGGTCATTTTTGAGACTTTCTCATCTTGGTAGAACATATCAGAGCATGTGCTTTCTTGGCATGGTGTATGGGGAATTCAGGGTCACTACCACACCACACTGGGTAACAATCACATGGAGTTCTGATCGTAAAAGACTATTATTAAATCTACATATCCGAGTAAGATCCAAGGACTTTGAGCTGGATGGGACCTTAGAATTTATCTAGTCTAGTCCCTTCATTTTACAGATGAGGAAGGGATAGTGATAACCCAGATGACCTGTCAATGCAGGTCAGCACCTTCTCTGCAACTTAGAGAGTTGCCCTCAACACCTTAGAGTTCCCTAAAGAGAATACAGATAGGTTAAGTAACTTGGCCAGGATTACACAACAGATGAGGACACTGGGGCTTCAAGTTGTTAATGGTTTTTCCAAAGCTTCACAGCTACTAAAAGGAAGTCAGAATTTAAACTCAGATCTTTTTACTCTGGGACCAAGGCAAAGAGTTTAAATAACTTGTCCAAGGTTATGAAGGTAGCCAGAAGCAGAGTAAGGATCTGAACTTGGATCAGGTGTTCTTCCTGTCATTCTTTGCTGTTATTTTTACAGGGTTAGAAAAATGATGTGAGAACATACCAATAGTTGTACCTGGAAGCAGGTCCATGCCTTTTTTAAAATTAATTTTATTTATTCCAGTGTTCTACAATCACTACCATATAGATTTCCCCCCCCTTCCTCCCCTCTCCCTCCCTGAGAAGGCATACAATTTTATATAGGTTCTACACATACATTTCTATTAAATACATTTTCACTATAGTCTTGCTGTATACAAGAATTAAAATGAATAGGAGAAATCATATAACAAACCAAAATGTAGTACATACACAAAAAAATGATCTGCTACATTCTACAATCTAATTCCATAGTTCTTTCTCTGGATGTGGAAGGCATTTTGCCTTAAAAGACCACTGGGAATTTTTTTAAGTCCTTGCATTGCAATGAAGTTCCAAGTCTACCAGAAAAAAATTCTCAGACACTGTGCTCTGTGCACAAAGTTTTCTTGGTCCTTTCACTCATCATCAACCCATATAAGTCCCTCCAGACCTCTCTGAAGTCTTCCTGTTCATCATTTCTTTTAGCACAATAGTATTCCATTATATTCATATACCATAATTTATTCAGCCATTCCCCAATGGATGAGCATCCTCTTGATTTCCAGTTTTTGGCCACCACAGAGTGCTGCTATAAATATTTTTGTAGATGTGGGACCCTTTCCCATTTTTATGATGTCTTAGGGATAACAGCCCTAGAAGCGATATTGCTAGGTCAAAAGGTATGCATATTTTTGTAGCCCTTTGGGCATAGTTCCAAATTGCTCTCCAGAATGGTTGGATCAGCTCACAAATCCACCAACAATGAATTAGTGTTCCAACTCTCCCACATCCTCTCCATCACTTATTATCTTCCTTCTATAATGTTAGCCAACCTGATAGGTATGATGTGATACTTCAGAGTTGTTTTGATTTGCATCTCTCTAATCAATAGTGATTTAGAGCATTTTTTGATATGGCTATAGATATCTTTAATTTATTCCTCTGAAAACTGCCTGTTCATATCCTTTGACCGTTTATCAATTGGGGAATGACTTGTATTTTTGTACATTTGTTCAGTTCTCTATATATTCTGGAAATGAGGCCTTTATCACAGGCACTAGCTGCAAAAATTCTTTACCATTTTTCTGCATCCCTCCTAATCTTGATTGCATTGGGTTTGGTTGTGCAAAAACTTTTCAGTTTAATGTAATCAAAATTATCCATCTTGCACTTCATAATGCTTTCTATCTCTTTAGTCAAAAATTCTTCCCTTCTCTGTAAATCTGATAAATGCACTATTCCTTGCTCCACCAATTTGTCCATAATATCAGTCTTTATACCTAGATCATGTATCCGTCTGGACTTTATTCTTGTGTATGGTGTCAGGCATTGGTCTATGCCTAGTTTCCACCACACTGTTATCCAGTTTTCCCAGAAATTTTTGTCAAACAATGAGTTCTTCTGTTTTCTCTCTCCCCCTCGGTTCTGACCGCTCTGACCAATTTCCTCTTAGCTCTCCTCTACTTCAGCCTCCTCCTGTTCCACCTCTTCCTATTCCACCTCTTCCTGTTCCACTCTTCCTACTCCACCCATTCAGCAAGCTCTTCCTACCACATGTGACTTAGGCTTCCATGTGATTTAAGCAGTTCACATGCACCTACTAATGGATGGGAAAGATATTCAAATTAAGCAAAAAATTACATTAACAATAAGCAAAAATGCATTATCAATACAGTCATTCATAGTTGTTCATTATAAAATATTGCTGCTATTATGTACAAAGTTTTCCTGGTTCTGCTCAACTAACTTTGTATTAGTTCATGTCTTTCCAGTTCATCATTTCTTAGAGCACAATAGTATTCCATTACAAGTTGTTCAGCCACTCCCTAATTGGTGAACATCCTCTCAATTTCCAATTCTTAGCCATCACAAAAAGAGGTGCTACATACATTTTTGTATAAATAGGTTCTTTTCCCTTTTTTAAAAAAAAATCTCTTTGGAATATAGACTTAGTAGTGGTATTGCTGGGTCAAAATGTATGCACAGTTATATTTTGGGGTTTTTTTCTTTTTTAAAAAATTTATATATTTTTAGTTTTCAACATTCACTTCCACAAAATTTTGAGTTGCAAATTTTCTCTCCATCTCTCCCCTCTCCCCACCCCAAGACACTGTGCATTCTGATTACCCCTTCCCCCAATCTTCTCTCCCTTCTATTGTACCCCTCCTTTCTTTTATCCCCATCTTCTCTCTTTTCTTGTAGGGCAAGATAGATTTCTGTACTCCATTACCTTGTATTACTTATTTCTCGGTTGCATGCAAAAACAATTCTCAACATCTGTTCCTAAAACTTTGAGTTCCAACTTCTCTTTCTTCCTTCCTCCCCACCCATACCCACTGAGAAGGCAAGTAATTCAATACAGGCTATGTATGTGTAGGTATGCAAAAGACTTCCATAATACTTGTGTTGTGAAAGATTAACTATATTTTCCTCCATTTTGTCCTGCCCCCCATTTATTCTATTCTCTCTTTTTACCTTGTCCCTCCCCAAAAGTGTTTACTTCTAATTACGCCCTCCTCTCATTTGCTCTCAATTCTATCATCTCCCCCATGCCCCACTTATCCCCTGCTTCCCTACTTTCCTGTAGTTCAACATACATTTTCATACCAAATTGAATGTGCATGTTATTCCCTCCTTAAGCCAGATGTTTCACTTTTTCCCTCTCACCTCTCCTCTTTTCCCCTCCATTGAAAAAGCTTTCTCTTGCCTCTTTTATGAGAGACAATTTGCCCCATTCCATTTCTCCCTTTCTCCCCCCCAATATATTCCACTCTCATCTCTTAATTTCATTTTTTTAGATACCATCCCTTTCTATTCAACTCACCCTGTGCCCTCTGTCTATATGTATATAATCCTTCCAATTACCTAAATATTGAGAAAAGTTTCAAGAGTTACAAATATTATCTTTCCATTTAGGAATGTAAACAGTTCAACTTTAGTAAGTCCATTATGATTTTCTTTCCTGTTTACCTTTTCATGCTTCTCTTGATTCTTGTGTTTGAAAGTCAAATTTTCTATTCAGCTCTGGTCTTTTCATCAAGAATGCTTGAAAGTTTTCTATTTCATTAAATAACCATTTTTTCCCCTGAAGTATTATTAGCATTTCCAGCACACTATTGAATAAGAGCAATTTATACTAGGCATTCTTGCTTCATTTCTGATTTTACTGGGAAGGCTTCTAGCTCCTCCCCATTACAGATTATGCTTCTTGATGGTTTTAGGTAGATACTATTTACCATTTTATGGGAAGCTCCATTTATTCCTATACTCTCTAATGTTCTTAAAAGGAATGGGTTTTGCATTTTGTCAAAGGTTTTTTCTACATCTACTGAGATAACTGTATTATTTCTTATTGGTTTTGTTATTGATATAGTCAATTATGCTAATAGTTTTCCTAATAGTGAACTAGGCTTGAATTATTGGTATAAATCCCACTTGGTCCTAGTGTATGATCTTTGTGATATACTGCTATAATGTCCTGACTAGTATTTTATTTAAAAATTTTATATGGCTTTTTCTGGTTTAGGTATCAGCACCATATCTGCATTGTAAAAGGAATTTGGTAGTACTCCACCTAATTTTCCAAATAATTTATATAGCACTGGGATTAATTGTTCTTTACATGCTTGTAAATCTTTACTTGTTTGTGAATCCATCTGGTCCTGGGGATTTTTTCTTAGGGAGTTCACTGATGGCTAGTTCAATTTCTTTTTCTAAAGTTCCACGTCTTTTTTCTGAAATATTAAAACCTTATACAAATGTACCAGATAAGTAGGTCCACAAGAGACAGATTTTTCCTCATGGGTCATCTTAACGTAAAATATAACTTGCAAATAGCGTGGATAAAAATGTCTTATTCCTTTCCATGATTTCTGCCATGGCTTATGACTTAGTCCTTCTTCATTTATCTTCAAGAGAAGTATCTGACTAGAATTCTATCTATTCACACACACACACACACACACACACACACACACACACATACATATTGTTTTGTTGAGGGGTAGGATTTTTTAGAGGTTCAAAAGAAAAACTGCTTCCCTTGTCACTCTTAAAAGGGCAGGTAACCCTTAGCTTGATTCTCCAATTTTGCTCCTTCCCACTAAACTCTGATGACACAAAAGAATATCATGAATAATGAATGGTGAGTAAAACTTCCTATCCAAGCTAACAGTAAATAGAAATCAGAGAAGTTAATTGATTAGAATATATAAGAGTGACCAAGCTTTTAATCTGGGAGTGAGATAGGATCTCAGCTTAAACCAAGAGAGAAGGTACAATTTCACCTAAGGAGGTAATTTTGTAATCTCTGGTGACTCTAGCTAGAAATCAGGTACAAGTTGAGTAACCAAATTCCTCTACTTGTTTGTTGTTCCCAAAGTCTTTACCCTCCTTGTAGTGTGTTTCATGCTCCTGTTTTTCCCAAACATCTTCTGAAACCATATAGATTTCTCTCAAGAGGTTTTGACCATGTCAATGATTTTCAGATCTGCTTATCCAGCCTAACATTTCTCCTGACTTCTAGTCTCATATCCCCAGTTGCCAATTGGACGTCTCAAACTGGATATCCTAAAAACATTTTAAACTCAACCACTGAAATCATAATTTTTTCCCCCAAAAGTACTCCTGTCTTCCTAATATTCCCATTATCATCAGGGATACCACCATCCTCCCAATTACCCATGCTCAAAAACTGGTGTCATCTTTAATTCTATCAGATCAAACAATCAAAAAATATTATGCTAAGCACTGCAGATACAAAAAGAGGCAAAAGGCAGTCTCTACCTGCAAAGAGTTTACAATCTAACAGGGAGACCACAGACAAGCAAATATGTACAAAGTATATAGAGGATAAATAGGAAATAATCAATGGAGGGATGGAACAAGAATTTAGAGATGTTGGGAAAGGCTTTCTACAGAAGATGGGATTTTAATTGAGAATTAAAGGAATCCAAGGTAACCAGAAGGTATTGATGAGGAAGGAGAGCATATTAGGCATGAGAAACAGTTAATGTCCAGAGCTGAGGCAGATTTTCATGTTCATAAAACAGCAAGGAGGCCAATGTCATTGGATTAAAGAGTATGTGACAGGGAATAATTTGTAAGAAAACTAGAAGGGCAGGGGGAGGTAGGTTATAAAGGATTTTGAATGTCAAACAGAGGGTTTTATATTTGGTTCTGGACGTTATAAGGAGTCACTGAGATTTGAGTAGGGGTGTGTATGACATAAGTGGAAAATGTTAGGAAAATCACATTAGCCAAATGGAGGATGGATTAGATGGAAGAGATGTAAGACAGGTAAAACCACCAGCAGACTATTGCAATGGTCCAGGTATGAGGTGATGAGAGACTTAGTGTCAAAGAGGTGGCTGTGTCAGAAGAGAAAAAAGGATGTATTTAAAAGATATTGCAAATGGTAAAATGACAGGTGCAATGGTAATTTAAATGGAAAAATCTTTCCCATCTAGGTCCCATGTGACCTACCTTAGTCATATGGAAGTCTGAATCACATGGAGCCTATGGTGGGAGGAATTTACTGAACAGGTGCAACAGGAAGGAGGTGGAGCAAGAAGTGAGATCAGGCAGAGCTGGGAAAGAGGGAGCAGGCAGCAACTAGTATGAGTGGGAGAGCTTGTTTGTGATTTGTTTAAGGGAGCTGGTTTGTGGGAAGCATAACGGAGGGAAGGCTTGGGGATGGTAATGCCCCCTGCATTGTTATTGTGTATAGACTTCTTTGTTGCTGTGATGGATTTGATTTTCTGGTGTTGGGATTCAGCTTTCTTGTGTTTGAATAAATGTTTTGGTTCTGTCTTTCATGTGAAAAGCCTGTTATATTTTGCGATTCAAAACTGTGCTAGCATATCCATAACTGACATAGATGCTATGAATATCGCATTGGTGCTACAATAAATCTTTGCAAGAGACTTGATATGGTGGTGGGAGTAGGTATGTAGAAGTTAATGAAGAGTTGAGGATTACTGCTAGGTTGAGAGCCTGAGGCACTGGGAGGATGGTGTTGCCCTCTACAGAAATATGGAGATTGGGGGAGGGCTTAGGGAGAAAGATAACAATTAAGTTTTGGACATGTTGAGTTTAAGATATCTACTGGACCTCCACGTTGAGTTCAAGATATCTGACAGGTAGTTGAAGATGCAAGATTAGAGGTCAGCAGAGAGATTAGTGCAGCATAGGTAGAGTTGAGGATATTTCCACATAAAGATAGTCATTAAATCCATGGAAGTTGATGAGATTACCAAGTGAAGTAGCTTAGAGGGAAAAGAGAAGAGAGGCCAGAATCACACCCTATGGGACACATACAGTTAAAATACATGATCTGGATAATGATCTAGTAAAGAAGACTGAGAAAGGGCAATCAGACAGGTAGGCAGAGAATCAGGGGGTAACCTGAAAACCAAAAGAGTATCAAAGGAGGAAAGAATGATCAAGAGTGTTAAAGGATGGAGAGAGATAAGCACTAATAAAAGGACATAAAATTTGGCAACTAAGAAATTATTGGTAACTTTGGTACCCAATCTGTTGTCAAGTCCTAGTGGTTCTTGTATATGCCCCATTTTGTCCTCTAATACTACTACCACCCTCATACAGGCTCTCATCACCTCACATCTAGAGAATCACAGTAACTTTCTTGTTGGTCTCCGTGGTACACGTATTTCCCCACTCTAATCAATTTGCCACTCAGCTTTAAAATTGATCTTCCTAAAACATAGACCTGCCGTGTTACCCCTCCTATTTCAATAAACTAAGGTGGCTCCCTATTGCCTCCAGGAATGAATCTGAGTTTCTCTGTTTGGTGTTCAATGCCCTTCATAATCTGACCCCTTCCTACTTTTCCAGCTGTCCTACATCTTATTTTCCCTACATAGTCTGCAGTTCAGTGACACTGGTTTTCTTACTGTTCTTTGCACAATATATTCCATCTTCTGGCTGGGCATTTTCACTGGTTATCCCCCATATCTGGTGTTACCTCTCTCACCTCCATCTCCTGGTTCTCTTCAAATCCCATCTAAAACCAAATCTTTTCTGTCTTTCTCAATCCTCTTTATTGATAGTACCATTCCTCTGTGATTACCTACAATTTATTCTGTATATATCTTGCTTGTACGTAGTTATTTATATGTCGTCTTCTCCATTATACTGTGAGCAGCTTGAGAACAGGGACTATGGTTTGGGATTGTTTTTAGGGGAGATGGCATTCTTCACATCCCCAGTGCTTAACATGGTATCTGACACAGTGGGTCCTAAATAAAGGCTTGTGGACTTGACCTAACCAACTCTATCCCGTAAGCAGGTCGTCACCATTACATCACACTTAGCATTCTCTCTGCCAGTCCAGAGTTAATTTCTCTTTCCACAAGCTCAGCAGCATGCAAAAATCCTCAGTAATTACTGGAACCCCAGATTACAAATAATTCTTGCCAGTCTCCCTTACACAGTCACTTATGAGATACGCTTTAAAAGTCCTTGAGGAAGTCTCTTAGGTCCCCAAACAGCTCACTAGATGGTTGAGTAGAGATCTGGAATTGCCTTTGGAGTTCCATTTCTTCATTCACTACATCTTAAGTCTCCAAGGATGCCCTTTTAACATGCAAACACCTTTAGAAAGAATAGTATATAAATCCACCCAACTCTTATTGAAGGTCAGATCATCACATTAACTTTCTGTTTATCATCTTAGAAAGCAAGGGATAACATTCCCCAAAAGGGATATAAAACAATCAATTTTGATGCAGAAGGAACAACCCTAAGCCCTGGCTGGGGGCCCTGCCAAATTGTTGTCTCCTGTTCTTGAAGAAACCAATGACATCAGGAAGGTGATATTTTGACTCGCAAGTGAATTGGATCTAAGTGAGGTTGGGCTGTGCAAAGTCTCCAGCCTCTCTCTCTCCTCTGAGTCTTGCCCAGCAGCAAGATATAGATAAGGATGACTGGAGATGGCCCCAGCTGCACAATGGGTAACCTGCCACAGAGGTCCCAGATAGCACCAAGTGACCAAGGGCAGGAAAGGCCAGCTTGGAGGTGGAACTGGTACAAAGGTGCTAAGGACCAACTTTTGCCAAACTTCAGAAATTTGATATGAAAGTCCAAACTTACGTGATAACGAAGTGAGGTAACTAATCTCATTACAAAAAAATTCCCCACAAGGCTCTCTCAAACAGCTGAGCTCCATCACGTTCCAAATACGATTTGGTTTCAGAATTTCAGTTTACACACTGTTGGGGAATGTGGCATTTTATCCTGTTGTGCAACATAAAAGCCTTCTGTATGTGGATGTATGAGGTGGGTTTATGTGCAGTTGTGGTATGACTGTGTCTCTATAACACATATATGGTGTGGTGTGACTGCGTCTCTATAACACACATATATATAATGTAATATATATATAAATGTATATATATAGAAGGTATACACACATATACATTTAAATAAATATGTATGCAAATATACATATATTATATGATATCATATACATTATAGAGAGAGAGAGAGACAGAAATTTATATACAGATACTTCAGAGAGTCATAGGGTGACAGTTTTAGAGATGAGAGGGCCCTCAGTGTCCACCTCATCCGAATCCTTCATTTCATACACAAGGAATCTCAGGTCCAGAGACATTAGGTAAATTCAAGTCAACAAGCACTTACAACCAGCAAATTATCAAGGCTAGGTGCTGAGACACAGATTAAAATAAGACAAAAATACAAGAACAAAAACCGAACCACCCAGACCTCAGGGAGTTTGCAGAAAACCATGTATACTTAGAAAAGTAAATGCAGGTAATTTGAGATTCGAGAGAGCTAACACAGAGGGATAAGGAAGGATCAGGAAGTGCTTCAAAGTAGAGGTGGCACCTGCATCCTGAAGGAAAGTATTGGGGGAGGGGAGGGCACATAATGACACTGGATGGTTTATTTTCCCAGAATGAGTAACTTTGGGGGCTAATTAAGAGATCAAGAAAAAAGATGGAATCTAGTGTACTTTTTGCCTCTCAGGGACCTGATGATAACCTTTCCTGGTCTGTCAAATTATTGCTAAGAATTATAAAACAACAAAGGTTTTTAGAATTACAAGGGTCCTTATTTTATAGATAAGGAAATTGGAGGCTCAACAAAGTGAACTGACTTGGTCCCACACATAGTCAATAGAACAGCCAGATATTAAACCCAAGTGTTCTGACTCTAAATCAAACCTTCTTTCCACTAAACCACATTGCCTCTCTCCAACAGTCATCCTAAGGAGGAGAGAGCCAAGAGACCCAGAGAGCTGAAGGGATTTGTCTGAGGTCACAGAGTAAGACAAAGAATGAAGATCTGAACCCAGCTCTTCTGACTCCCAAACCATGGGGATTTCGATTCCATCTGCTCTTTTGTTCACATGAATGGTAGGACACGTTGGTAGCAAGCCAGATTCTTGCACTTATGAATTATGGTATAATCAATTGTTTACATGTTTTATAAAAATAATTTTTTTCCTACTGGATCTGATGGCTCCTTCGAATCTGTTACATGTGAATGAATATGCTCTACCATGAGTAGTCCTGTTTATGAAACTTTTCATTGTACATAAGCATAAGGAAGACAACAGAAAACACAAATACAGCCTTCATGAAGCACTATTCCAGTGGCCAACGGTAGATGATGGAAGGGAACCAGCAATGGATTTGCATGAGGATAAGAATCTCTTCTAATGGCAAACCTAGCAGTGTAAGTGACCCTGGAGAAACTGTGGGAAACTGTCCCATCCTCTGCAGGGAGTTTATTTGTGTGTAAGTCACAGACCTGCCCATTGTTTTGGACCATTTTCTCTGAGGGTTGGAACTAATTTGTGAGTCTCTATTTTCCAGCAACAGAGTTTAGGACACAGAAGACAGCTGAGGCGCCAAAGTGCCCTCCTGAGTTAGTCCTTGTCTCCCCTGGGGACCTGTTTTCCCATCTGTGTTGAAGCATTTGTACTGGGTCAATTTCATTCACAAATTACACAATATAATTTTCCCATGTAACCAGGGTTCAGCTCTCTAGCTTGAGAGTTAGAAAACAAAGTCTATTACTCATACCATCAGGCCTCACTAATGCCAGGGCAGTGGTACCCTGACCAATTGTATCCTGCAGCATTCTGTTACTCAGGCATCATGATATGGTGGACCAAAACTTGGAGTCAGAAGATACGGATCTGAGAACCTGATTCTGCCACTTAACTAGCTGTTTATCCTTAGACAAGTCATCTCATTTGTATGTTTCCTCACTTATAAAATGAGGATGAAAGTCTTTTGCCCATCTACTTCAAAAGGGTGTTATAAGGTTCAAATAAAATAATGCATGTTAAACAATGTCTAACCATATGGAGATGATTTCTATTAGAGGAAGAAATATTTTCAGTAACGTAAAGATGTCTTACAAGGCATGGCTTTCCCCTTAGAACTTAAATCTTAGACTTGGAAAGACTCAAAAGTCATTTAATAGAATTCAGAAGTATCAAACTCACAATCTAGGTTCCAAACAGCCCTCAAAACTCCCCAGTATAGCGCTATCGATACAAACAGAAGCAAAAGACAGACCCTGCCCTGAAGGAGCTTATAATCTAATGGGCTAGACAATATGCAAATACATATATATGTAAAGCACTGTGTCCCAGGGTTCCCATCCTCTTTCACAACATTGGTTAGGCTAGTTTTTCCCTGAAAGGAAATCTGACCCATGGGCTAAGACTTAAGCTCTACCTCCCTTTAAGCATCTTCCTGGTAGCCTCTGGCCATATTGACATGACTTCTGTTGACCTCAAGGAATAAAAAGCACACCCACAAGAAAATTGGGGCCCTTCATACTTGTAAGCTGTCCTAAGACCTCCCAAATCACCTTTTGTTGCTCTGCTGAGGAGAAATATTTAAATACGAAGGTGAGGGTGACTTTGCCTACCCAAGTTAAGTGTTTCCATTTCCTTATTGAATATCTTTTCTCTGGCATAGCTAAAGAAATCATTTGCTAACTATTAAATGACATATAAGTGCTTCACCTCATTCCAACGTTGATCCTGAACTGCCAGGATGCTAGCCTGAATCAGGCCCATCCCCAAACACTTGACAGTTTTCAATGAATTCAGTCCTTGAGATGTACTCAAACTACTCAAAGAAAGGGTGGAAGTGATTGCCAGGCAATAATGATCAGTGATGTTTGAATGATCATGGAGAATAGGGAAAGTGACACAGGAATGGAGAAGGGCACGTTTTCAAAGCATGGAAGAGGATAGAATCCACAAACTATAGACTGGCTTCTTTCCAAACAAAATTCTAGAGCATTCTATTAAAAAGGATTGTTTGCAAACATTTAGAAAGGCAAACAGCAACTAATAAAAGCCAATATATCTTCAAAAAGAAAAAGTCATATTGAAATAACTTTTCTCTTTATCTTCTCCTCCTCCCAACCTCCCCACCCCCCACCTTCTTCTTATGTAGCTAGACTAGAAATACTACAGGGATAGTGTACTCAAGTAACACCTTCTCTGGACTATTCTTTCAGCTTACACTTGAACTAACAGTTGGAGATCCTCAGAGGGTAACTACTTTATCAGCCAAGTAGTTGTTCTTCATTAACTTTTAGAAAAGGGAATTTACTAATCATATATAGTAAGAATAACTGGTACAAACATTCCTTCCAAACCAAGAGCATACTCTCTCCTTGCACACACAAGGTACCTGTGGGGAATGGAATCAAATTTGTGGTAAGATAGTAGTGAGGCATACGTGTTCCTAGTGACTACAAGTTTCTTCTCCCTTTGCAGAGGTTTGTCTTAGATGTAGCTCTCTGCTGGATTCCAACAGTCAATGCCTTTAGAGTGTCTATGACTGCTACTTCTCTCTTGGGGGTTGGGGGAAAGGGGCAGGTTTTGATCCCTTGCAGGTGCTGTGGTCCTTAGATTACTCTATTTCCACATTCCATCTCTAGGCACACTGGCTGGAGCTTCCCTACCACTAGACTGCTCTGATTTTGTGATTCTAAACTAACTTGTGGTTTTATACATAGGCCCAGAGATGGGTCTGATCTTCTCAATCAATTATAAGATATTTCCAGGGGAAGGGGGGGGGGAGCAGTGTGCATCTGTTTTTATCGAATGTTCAAAGCACTTTATTCCTCCCAAATTGATTGATATATAATAATATAACAGTAATTAACTAGTTTATGATTTCGGTTGATTGATTCAATCCAGCTCTCTGGGTCTTCTGAAATTACATTGCACTAAGATTTCAGCAAAATATTTGGCAAAGTCTCATGATATCCATATGGACAAGATGAAGAGATGGGGGCTAGATGACAGTATAGCTAGGTATATTTAGAACAGTTTGAACAAGATGGAACCCACAGACTAAGCATGGATGAGTTAGTATCAACTCAAAGCAATCTCTAGTGGAATGTCTCAGGGAGCTATCCTTGGTCCTGTGCTATTCCAACATTTTAACATTGATTTATAAAAAGCAATAGAAAAAGTGTCAGATCTGCTGATGACACAAAGCTAGGAAGGGATAGTTAACACAATAGATGGCAGAGTCTGGATCCAAAAAGATTTTGACATGTTAGCATAAATTTTATAAGATGAAATTTGACAAGAACAAATGTAAAGTTTGATTCTTAAATTCCAAAAGTCAACTTCACAAATATTGGATTGGGAAAGATAACTAGCCAGCAATGCATCTGAAATAACTTCTCCAGGTCTTGGTAGACAGCAGGTGGCATATCAGTCAACAGAGTAATGTGATAGCCAAAAAAAAGCTAGTTCTGTCCTGCTCTGCCTTAAAGAAAACATACTGTCCAGAACGATTAAGTGATGGCTACATTGTCCTCTGCCTGTAGTCTATTCTGGGTATCATATTTTAGAAAGGACATAGATAAGAAGATGATGAGGATCTTGAGAAGGCCCGAGAAAATACCATTTTTGTCTTTATATTCCCAGAGCCTAGTTGGTTAGTTGTTGTCCTTTGTTCTTCAAGAAGACCAAAATGACATCACTAAAAAATAGTATGGGCAATGTCTTTTGATCTGTGTATAAATTGGATTTAAGTGAGGCAGAGCTTCGTGAAGTCATCAGCCTCACTCTCTCTTCCAGCATCATCAGTAGCAAGACAAAGTCAAGATGACTGGTGGTGGCTTGGGATACAATGGATGACCTTGGTATTTTCAGTGTCTAACAAAGCTCTAGGTGCTCCACAGCACCTGCTTCAGCTACCTTCAAGAGCATTAGAACAAATTGTATTCATCCTCCCATTCCACCAAGGGACGTCTTCACATGCTTGAGGTAGACAACCCCTAACTCACTGAAGGGTTTGAGCCCCCTTGGTTCCCCTCAACCTATCTGTGCAAACATTTTATTGGGGTGTGGTTGATGCACATGCTACAGCTTCTTGGAGCCATAGGTGAGAGTTGGGTGAATCAGGCGAACTCCAAAGGTAAACAACAGACCTAGAAAGGGCTCCACAGTCTTCACACCAGAGGTAGGGGGCTTTAAGTCAAGGCTAGGTGATGATTTATCAGGTATATTGAGGAGTAAATTATTGCTGAGGTGGGGGTTGGACTAGATGATCGCTGAGGTTTCTTCCAGCTCACAGAATCTGTAATTCCTCTGACTCAAGACTCAGCATTCATACTTACCCTACATCTAGTAGAGAGCCTTCTACTTTAGTTCTGTTTGGCTTTGAAATTAACCTGTGATTTCATTAGTGTGGTGAACTTTGGTGTGGAATCCCTTTCCTAAAATAGTGATTAGAATTTCATCTGAAATTTAGTCTTGGGAAATTTCCTGGGCACTGAGCATTATGTGTGTTCCCCATGGCCATACAGCTATAGCATGCACTCATCAGAGTCAAGACCTGAACCTCAGTCTTCTTCACGGACCCTCCAACCACTATTTCTTACTTAATACATGTTCTAAATTGAATAAAATCAAGTCCGTTGGAATGAATAGGGATATTTAGCTGGAAGGAGAAGACAGTACAGGAGGGAGAAGTGCAGGATATGGGAACATCTTCAAGCATTTGAGGGACCATCAAGCCCTCTTTGATTGGGGATAATGGGTGGAAGTTGAAAAGTGAAAAAATTTAGGAATGATGGATGAAAAAGCTTCCTAACTAGAACTATCTAAAATTGGAAAGGGCTCCTTCTGGAGGTGTTAGGTTCCTCCTCTCTGGAGGGCTTTAAGCCAAGGATAGGTGATGATTTATCAGGTATGCTGAGGAGTGAATTATTATTAAGGTGTGAGCTGGACTAGCTGACCTCTAAGGTTCCTTCCAACTCACAGAATCTGTAATTCCTCTGACTCAGGACTCAGCATTCTTTCCACTACCTCCTTCCACCTGTCTGCAACCTCTTTGTTGATGAGATGAAAGTCCAGAATGGAAGTTTTGCTTGTTGCTTCCTCCACCTTTTGATGAATTTTAGATACCATTAAGGTATATATTTTTTTAAATTTTGTTTGTTCTACTTTTAACAGAAGGATACCACCAACAGATTTCTGGATAGCTAAGTCCCCTATCATCTGTCATTCCTCATTGCCATATCTGTGATCTATTCCTATAACTCATCATCAAATGGTTCTATCTCCCTGGGAAATCTCTCACAATATTGCTTCTATTTCTCCTCTTCATTCAGAAGTTTTTCAATAGAGAGTATTCCACTAAGACTTTCTGGGATACCTTATCCATGCTTCCTTTTAGTTCATAGATTTCTTCACATTAATATATCTTCCTGACATACAACACTATTTGCCTTATCCTATAATCTGCTCTTATGGTAAGCCATTGCATTGGTAAGACAACTAAGTGACTCAGTGGATAGAGTACTGGACTTGGAATCAGAAGACCTGAGTTCAAATCCTAACTGAGACACTTACTAGTTTTACAACCCTGGGCAAATTAGTTAACCACTATTTGGCTCAGTTTCCTCATTTGCATCATAATGATAATAAGATCGTTGGTTGTTATGAGGATTAAATAAAATACTTGTAAAGCATTTTGCAAATGCTAGTTAGTATTATTATTTTCCTGTATTTAATCATTAATTAAGTGTCTGCTTGTGCCACTATATTAGGCACAAAATATACAAAGATGAAAATGAACTGCTTCAGCCTTTAAGGAAATCATGCTCTACTTACCTGACACATGGGTAACTAAACATAAGGTAAGGTAAAGAGGGAGAGAATACCAAGACGTGGCCGAATCAACCAATCAAGTAATCAGTTGACAAGTACTCATTAAGCATTTACTATTTACCAGACACTGGACTAGGCACTGGGAATAGGAATGGCTGAAACCATCCCTACTTGCAAAGAGCTTACATTTTAATCAAAGGAGAAGATTTCTGTAGCATGCTTTACAAACCCTATGGTCACCTATCATTATACAACCCTGCTACCTAGCACAGTTCCCTGAAATTTTTGTTTTAGTTTGGTTCAGACCTGTGATTTCTTCAGTATAGGGAATTCCTGTCTAGAATCTTCCTCCATTGACTTAGGTTAGCAACTCACCTGCTATTTATCATCTTAAAGAGTATCCTGAGTGCTGAGAGGATGAGTTATACAGCTAGTATATGTCAGAGGCGAAACTAGAACCTGGGTTTTCCTTCCGCTAAGACTTTCCCTCTGTCTACTACACAATGGACCACCATTGCTTCACATATCACACATCCAACATGTTTGTTAACTTAATTCAAGTTGAATTAGGAGCCACTTGATGGAAGCATCAGTAATTCAAAAGCCTGTAGACAATGTTATTGGATCTAGGATTTTCTTGGCCCAGTTTGGAGACCCTTTAATTTATAGATTATTGGCACAGCAGTAAAGGTGAAACAAAGGTCAGGAAGCAGTAGACATTCATCAAAACCAGAAGAATTGGAGAGAAGTACATCAAGGCAAAGGATCTGCTGAAGTGGAAGTTGAGAAATTACAAAGATAGGTTGGAATGCTAGAGTGAACAGGTCAGAACGAGTCCAGGAGCAAGCAGAGAGCCAAGAGTGAGCTGGGTTGCAAAATGCCAGAGCTGTCATTTGGGTGCAAACAGTTGGGTTCAATAGAGAAATGACCGTTTGCTGTGCTTGGCACATACTGTAGCAGCATATTCCAGTTGATATGTGCTGGCCATGCCCCTCTTCTGCCTTTTTGGAGCTGACGTTATTCTTCAAAGACATCTTGCACAAAGCCTTATCCAAAGACAGTCATCAGCTTGTTGCTAGAGCTGAGAGTCATGAAACAGGATCATTAGAAAGGCCATGAGACATGGTGAGAATAAATAGGATTAGGGCCTGGCTTTGATGCTTCTCTCTGCCCCTTACTACCTGTTACTGCCTCTGTCTATGAGACTTTGGGCAAATTATTTAGCCTTGTCATATCTCAGCTTCCTCATGTCTAAAAACAAACTATATCAGGGATTCTCAACTTTTTTGGTCTCATGGATTCCTTTGATGATTTGGTGAGACTTAGGGGCCCGTTCTCAGGATAAGGTTTTCCAAGGCATAAGGGAAGGGGAAGGAAAGAGAATAAGTATTTCTTAAGTGCCTACTATGTGCCAGGTACTGTGCTAAGTATTCTACATATATGATCTCAATTGATCCTAAAAGCAATTGCTCTTGAAAAATAGTTATCATTTTTTTTTAAAGTGAATGAACCAAATCAATAGTAACTCCGTCTTCGACATAATGAGATGGGCTGAAGAATCAGTGCATCTCCTTTGACACAGGTACTTCTGGAATCCATTCCCCTTCCAAAGTTTTCTTTGAGTTGAGTTTTCCTACTTCAGATGACAATCACATGGGAAGAATTCTGTTTCTGTATTCTTTGGGAGAAGTGAAAAGATCTGGGTAGCTTTCACTTGTCTGTATATATCGGAGGAATTGTGGGAAAAATCTAAGTACTTGGTCAAAAATCATAGTGGGAATTTTCCTGTGAAGGGAATTGGCTCCAGGCTTGGCTGACTAGTATTTACATGAGAGTTTGTTTAGAAACAGTGTCTTTCCCTCAGTGAATGAAATATGGCATGTGTAATAGTGACATCTATTTTGGTCACTGCCCATAATGGCTAACTCCTACCTCACCTCATTATTAATATAGTTGAGACAATTGAAGTTATTGAAAGGACTGAAATATACTACAAAGGACCTATGCAGGAAGATGCTATCTGCCTCCAGAGAAAGAAATGATAAACAGAAGTATGCATAAAATGGTTTTTTATACCCACACATCCACCCACATATACACACATTCATGTCTAATGGTAGCCATCTTCAGGGTATGGAGGAGGGAGGGAAGAAAAAAGGGAAAAAAAACGAAGTTATAAGATAATTTCATTATATATTTTAAAAGAACAGCAAGTTGTATATAATAGATTTGCAGTTTGATGTGCAATCCTCTATTTTTCTATTCTACTATGTTATGGAAATGCTTGTTTTATTCCTTAAGTTCAGAATAAAAATTTTTTTAAAAGAAATACTATAAGAATTGCGTGTGATCAAAGGAATATTTCCTTACAGATGGAGGAAAAAGGTTTGAAAGAAAAGCCCACATGGAGGAAAATTACACACCGACCTCCATGTAGGATTTAGGGAGCAGTTACCTAGGAAGCCTACTTACTATCTACTAAAAACAGAGGGAGCTGAGAAATAGAGATGATATAGTACCATGGAAAGAATACTTGGCTCTGAATTCAGATGACTTTAGTTCAAATTCCATCTCTGATGCTTGCTATCTATGTAATTTGGGGAGAGTAATTTAAATTCTAAAAGGGGACTAGCTAAGGAGAGCCAAGTCCTCAAGAATATGCCATGTGCTCTGGACGATGCAATCCCCTCTGGATGTCTGGTAAGGTTGCTCCCAGGCACATACAACAGAAGGCCCCGCTCTACTTCAAAGCATGCTCAGTTATACTATGATTATCTTCCTGTCCACCTGCTATGTCAAAGAGGGACTTTTTGGTTGTTTGCTGATCTGGAACTGGCATGTCAGGGATTCAATAAACGTTGATGAAGTAAAATCTTAGCTGGGACTTGAAGCAAGCCAGAGAAGCCAAGAGGCAGAGAAGAGGAGGGTAGGATCTCCTTTGGAAGGGAGGAGAGTGAGCAAAAATGCCCGGAGTAAGATGTTCCTTGTGCAAGGAACAGCAGGGAGGCCAATGTTATTGGATCACCAAGTATGGCACGGAGATGTAAGGTGTAAGAACACTGGAAAAGTAGGGCTTTAAATACCAAATAGAAGATTCTATATTTGATCCTCGAGGCAGTAGGGAGCCATTGGAATTGATTGAACAAGGGAGTGAGGGGGAGAGAGAGCAATAATACCAGATCTGTGATTTGGGAGGGTCACTTTGACAGCTGAGCAGAGGATGGGGGCGGGGGGTGGACTTGTGGCAGGCAGACCCACCAGCAGGCTATTGCTATAATACAGGCAAGATGAGGGACTCCACTAGGGTAATGGCAGTGTCAGTAGACAGAAGGGGGCACACATGAAAGATGTTATAAAGGTACAATTAAGAGACCTTGGCAACAGATTGGATGTGGTGTGGGTAAAAGAGTAAAGATTTAAGGATGACATTTAGGTTGTAAGCCCGAGTAACTGAGAGGATTGTAATGTCCTCAACTGTAATAGGTACATACAAAGGGTTTCAACATCTTGAATTCCTCCTCTTTCCTCCCTGGCTGTTTTCTAATAAGGAGGATGAGTTGCTGTAGGTCACTGGTTAAGGGAAGTGGTGAGACCCGAGCAAACCTATACCTGGAATGAGTCCAGCTTCTAAGTGTCTTTTCTTTCTTTTTTTTAAAAATTTTATTAACTTTATTTATTTTCAGTGTTTTACAATCACTATCATATAACTTAGAATTTTTTTCCCTCCTTCCCCCTTCCCTCCCTGAGACAGCATACAATTTTATATAGGTTCTACACATACATTCCTATTAAATACATTTTCATTATAGTCATCCTGTGTAGAAGAAACAAAATGAATGGGAGAAATCATATAACAAACCAAAACATAATACACAAAAGAAAATGGTCTGCTTCATTCTGTGATTGAATTCCATAGTTCTTTCTCTGGATGTGGAGGGCATTTTGCCTTAAAAGACCATTGGGAATTTTTTTAAGTTCTTACATTGCTATGAAGTTCCAAGTCTACCAGAAAAAAATCCTCAGACACTGTGGTCATTGCTGTGCACAAGGTTCTCCTGGTTCTGCTCCTTTCCCTCAGCATCAGTTCATCTAAGTCCTTCCAGGCCTCTCTGAAGTCTTCCTGTTCATCATGTCTTATAATGCAATAGTATTCCATTACATTCATATACCACAACTTATTCAGCCATTCCCCAATTGATGGGTATCCCCTTGATTTTCAGTTTTTGGCCACCACAAAGAGTGTCGCCATAAATATTTTTGTATTTGTGGGACCCTTTCCCATTTTTGTGATCTCTTGGGGATACAGTCCTAGAAGCGATATTGCTGGGTCAAAGGGTATGCATATTTTTGTAGCCCTTTGGGCATAGTTCCAAATTGCTCTCCAGAATAGTTGGATCAGCTCACAGCTCCACCAATAAAGAATTAGTGTTCCAACTCTCCCATATCCTCTCCAACATTTATCATCTCCCTGTTCTTTTAGCCAATCTGATAGGTGTGATGTGGTACCTCAGAGTTTTTTTGATTTGCATCTCTCTAATCAATAATGATTTAGAGCGTTTTTTCGTATGACTATAGATATCTTTAATTTCTTCCTCTGAAAACTGCCTGTTCATATCCTTTGACCATTTATCAATTGCAGAATGACTTGTGTTCTTGTACATTTGACTCAGTTCTCTATATATTTTAGAAATGAGGCCTTTATCACAGACATCTAAGTGTCTTTTCTCCATCGCCACAAGGCCCTAAAAGATTTTGAAAGGTTGAGGAGCAGAAGTCCATCAGTGGGAGACCATGCCAGAGTTTACTGGCAGCCGTGCTCAATGAGGAGCAAACTGCCTGGCCCATCATAGCAGGGGATCCATGATGGTCAAGGCGTAATGCCTTGAAGTGATGGAGCAACTGACCCAGTGGCTGCTGCATTTGGAAGAGAACTTGGGATGAAGACTTTGCAGCAAACTTTTAGGCTGGATACTACTCCCCTCAGGACATGACATGCTAGAGAGGGGAGTGTGTGTATTTGTACTTTGGTTCTTGATATGTTTCTCAGTAAAAATCCCTTTGTGAAATCTAATTGAAGCTAATTTGTTCAACAATATTGAGTTACCCACCCCTGGCAACTACCATCAAGTAGAATGCAGCAGAACAAGGGCTCAAGTGAATAGAAAGATACCCTCAACCTTCAAGGGTACAACCCTGAAGGGGAGATGGAGCTAGCTAGTGTGGCAGGGATGTGGGTAGAGGGGGGCCTGATTCATTAATGAGAAGGGGAGTTGGGATAAAGACTCCCCAAGTTTATATGAGTTGCATATAAAATGAGGCAATTGGGCTAAATGGCTTTGAAGGCTCCTCTCAGCTCTGAATTTATAATTCTATACTCCTGACATAAATCAGACAATTCACTTAGCAGAGTAAAAAAGAAAGAATATAGCTGGTCTGTAATTCCATCAAGAAAAAAAAAAGAGAAGTGAGTCAGAAATGGTATCCTTAGCCCTTCGAAACTGTATCATACCATTTGACCTGGATTAAAATGATGGGAGCACCACACTAGGGGCAACCACACTGTAATACAAAAAGAACTTTTATCAATTGAAGGCAAAGCTTATGTTTCCTGCATTGGTGGAAACCCTAGTAAAAGACCCTGAATAAATGACTTCCCATAAGAGAATCTTCCAGCTTCACTGGCTCAATCTGGAAGGTTGCTTCAACTAACCAATTTAGGAAGGCTTCCCTCCCCCCCATCTGCCTTAGGTATGCAACCTTGAGAATCATGTAAGCCTCCAGCCAGCTATTAGAGATAAGATGATTCTGCTGGTAGGGTTCAAGCTACGGTCATTACCTGTCTGAGCAGAGGTTGATAGTTCGGCTGGCTGAGTTCAGGCAATGGTTCCCAGTAGAGTTGAAACTGAGAAAAATTCCCTTTGTTCACCCACTCTTTCTGTATTCAATCTTTTGCAAATTCCTTGTCTCCTGCTGAGTTCTGGCAGAATCCTGAAGACCTGGGTTCCAGTAAAGTGGATGACCACACCTTTAAGGCATCCAAAGATCTCTATGCTGGCTACTAACAACAAACCAAGAGGAGGCAGAAGTAACTGACACTTTCTTCCCTGCTCTGTCCAACCCTGTCCAGGAGAAAAAGGTAACATAGAATCTCATCTAGTCTAATTTAAAATTGAACAGAAATACCCTCTACAGTATGCCAGACAAATGGTCATCTAGACTTTGCTTGAAAGGCCGAATTGCACAATTCAATTGTTGGACCTAAAGTCAGGAAGAATTCCAATCCCTCCTCGGACACTTATTAGTCATGTGGTCTTAAGTCATTTAACATCTCAGTGCCTCAGTTTCCTTATCTATGAAATGATAATGTGGGAACTGATGGCCAAAAAGTTCTTTTTGAGCTCTAGATTTATGATATTCTGCTCCTAAGGGTAAGCCCACTGTCTCCAGAGGCAGCTGTTCAGGTGCTGGACAGGTGAATTATTAGGAGGAGGGTTTTCCTTACACCAAGCTTGTATTTGAGTCTTTACACATATCTTCCTGTTGCTGGCTCTGCCCTGTAGACAATTCAAGCTTTTCTTCCACATGACAGCCCCTTGATCACTTGAAGACACTTATAAGCACTCTCCCCTCCAAAAATGTAGGCCAAATGTCCCCAGTTCTGTAACCAATCATGCCATGACATGAAGCCATTACCCTTCATCATCCTGGTTGTCCTTCTCTGAATATTCAACTTATCAATGCCGTCCTTAAAAAAAAAAAAAATACTCTATATAGGGGTAGTTACAAGGCACAGTGGACAGAATTAGGAAGTGTCACCTTCCTGGGTTCAAATCTGGCCACAGATACCTATTAACTCTGTGACTCTGAGCAAGTCACTTAACCCTGTTTGCCTCAGTTTTCTCTTCTGTAATATGAGCTAGGGAAGGAAATGCAAACCACTCCAGTATCTTTGCCAAGAAAACCCCAAATGGGATCATGAAGAGTTGTACATGAGTGAAAACAACTGAACTACCATAACATATAGGGTCAGGGCAGAGGAAAGTACACTATCACCTACAGAGTCCTAAACACTGTTTCTCTTAATGGAGCTTGAGATGGTACTTGCTTTCTTGCCTGCTTTCTGAGGTGTCTAGGTACATAATGGAGAGAAGGCCAGAACTGCAGCCAGGAAGACATGAGTTCGAATTTGATCTAATATACTAGCTGTGTGTCCCCATAGAAATCCTTGGACCTCTCCTAGCCACAGTTTCCTCATCCATAAAAGGAAAATTAAAAAAGAAACTTTCCCTTTCAGGAAAAGTTGTTGTAAAAATCAAATGAGAGGAAGTTAAAGTTCTATGTAAATCCTAGCTATTATTTTGATTATTGTCATCATATCACACCATTTACTCGTATTAAACTTATAAATGAATAAAACCCCCAGGTTTTGTTTTTGTTTTCCTAGATGAACTGTTGTCTAACTCTTTTTCATTTTTGTGCTTGTGAAATTAATTTTTGGAAGCTAGGTATAAGACTTCACATTTATTCCCACTGAATTTTACCTTATCACATTTGGTCCAGAGTTATAACCTGTCAACATCCTTAAGCACATCCAGGATGTTAGCTCTCATTCTTATCTCAAATGAGATATTTGCAAAACACTTAGCTCAATGCTTAATAAAAACTTGTTCCCTGTCCCGCCTTTGTGTCTTTTGCAAATTTGACCATCTCACCACTGCATACATTTTCTAGGGAGATTTGTGTGTGGGAAATGCAATGATTCTGTTGCCTGTTTATTTCCTTTCTCAGTTATTTTGCTATTCTATTTTAATTAAATCAGTTGCTTTTTGATTTATGTCTGCTACATGGGTCTATAAAGAGAGTGCATTCACCAAAATTCAGTTTAAGCTCTATTTGCATAATTGGGGTGACCACAGCACCTCAGTGAACCCAAGGTACCAGAGGGGAAGGAGGACCCAAGTGATATGCGGGGGCTTGTCTGGGATTTTAAAGAATATTTGTGGATTGTCTGTCCCAGGATGCTTATGAGGTTTCAGGTTAAGATATGGATGCTTGTACTAACTGTGGCTTGGCAAAAGCTAACTCCTTCAATTGTTAATGTTAGAGGAGCTACATTAATTGGCAGGTATAAATTGTCTAAACCAGTAGCTGGAAAGAACATTACTTAAATTATTGGTTCTAATAGCACAGAGGAATTTTTGTCCCTGCAAGATCTAGACTGTTATCAGGCAATTCTTTTTCCTAACAGCAGCTGGTGTCACAGTGGATAGAACACTATGCCTTGAGTCAGAAGGATCTGCGTTTAAATCTGATCTCAGACACTTATTGTGTGACACTGAGTGAGTTACACCTTTGGAAGGCAGTTGTGGGGCTCAGTGGACAGAATAATGGTCCAGGAGTCAGGAAGACCTGAGTTCAAATCTGACATTAGATACTTACTAGCTGTGTAACCCTGGGTAAGTCACTTAACCTCTGTTTGCCTCAATTTCCTCATCTGTAAAATGAGCTGGAAAAGGAAATGGTAAACCACTCCAATATCTTAGCCAAGAATGCCTCACGGACAGTGTGATTCACAAGGTCATGAAGGGTCAGATGTGACTGAACAACAACATGTACCTTTGAGGAACTCCAGGGTAAATCACACAGGAAGGAAGATGAAGGAGGTGCAACCCAATGGAACTTGCTGAAAATTTTAGGGAGTACCCTCAGTTTCACAAAGAGATAAGTGATGAGGGGAAAGTACTTGGAAATTAATTACCAAACCTGTCCATTGCTGAACAGGAATTAGTAAATGAATTTAACAGTATCTTGAGAAGTCTTGAATGACAATGTGAGAACATGATAGAAAAGACAAGAAGAAAGGTAGGGGAGATACTCTCCTGGACAGCCAGGAAACTACTTTTAGCAAGCCCATCAGCGAGCAAACTTATCCAACAAACACAGTTACAAAAGACTCTATGTGGAAAGCTACTACATTTTGATGAATGGAAGGCAGGAACAAGAACAAGAATTCCCTGCTCATAAGCAGATGAACCCTTAAAGTCCAAACGTAAAATGCAGGAGTGTGGGAGGGGACTGGTGTGCAAAAATGGAGGACCAATCCCTAGTCTCAGGGGACCTGCTTACTCACATGACTTAGTGACATAATACTCAGTACTCAATACCTTTGCTGATGCTGGGCAGCCAGTTTGGTTGTGCCTAGAGTGCCCATGACAGCTCTGCGAAGTTCCTCGGTTTACTCTAATAGGACAAGGAAAAAACTTCTGTGTCAGCTTGAGAGCAGTAATCAAAAAGAATAGACTTTTGAATAGCATGGGCCATACTGGACTAACCCAAGTATTGAGGAGACCAGTATAGAATGACATAGTGTTAATGCAGTTAGTGGTTGGGGTGGGGGTGGCGGGGGCGGTGTGTGGGTGGGTGTGTGGGGGGGGGGGGTGTGGGGGTGAGTGTGTGTGTGGATGTGGGTGTGGGTATCTGTAGGTGTGGGTGGGGGTGTGGGAGGGGTGGGGAGGTGTATGGGTGTGTGTGTGGGTGTGTGTGTTCTTGCCAAGGATAATATCTTGTTTACTTAGAATTAGTAGCATTGCTCCATTAAATTCACAGAATCATGGATTTACAGCTGGATGGGACCTTGAAGGCCAGTTAGCCCATTCCTTCATTTTACACATGAGGAAACTGAGGACCACAGAAGTAGTGACTTACCCAAGATTACACAAATAGTGTCTAAGCCAGGACTTGAACTCAGACCTTCACAATTCTAAGTTCCATCTCTTGTCCATTATACCTCTGAGAAGAAGAGACAATGGTCAGACCAGCATGGCTCTAAGACATCTTTCTAGCCATAGATACTAAAAGATCACTGAAGGTCAAACCATACCTGTTAAAAGATGCAGTAGCAGGCAGATTTGCTCCTCTCAGAAGGGTAGAGAAGCTTAGGACTAGGCATATCAAGGAAGCCAGTACGTTAGGGACAGCATCAATAGACTTCAGAGAAAGAGACCTAGTTGTGATTTTTCTAAAATTGTCATCAAGATGAGAACATGTGTTGGGTGCATCCAAGAGGAGAATTCAGCACTGGTTGGCCATAAGCTAATGGCCACTGGGATCAGGAAATGCAAATACAGTCAGGCATGAAGAGCTCACTCCTGCAACACCAACCTTTTCCAAGTTCTTTCCACCTGGACATGGAACACAGTGCGGTAGTGATAATGAGAAATGAGAATGTTGGATACTGTGCCATATAATTATATTCTAGCTATTATACGAAGGGCATTTGCAATATATACCTGTATAATTGATGTAGCCCCTAATTTTCTTGAAGACTGAGTGAGGAAAACTGCTCACTTTTGGATTATATTATAATGAGTTATGGTTCTGTGGGGAAATTGTTAGTATCACTAAGAAAGTAGGTGCTATAACCCTGGTATGTCTAGATATAGCAAACATCTCTGGGCTTTCAACATTAATTAGGATGATATCAGCCTGTTCAAATTACTGGCAGAGCATTACAGGCAGCAATGGGGGAGCTAATACTTTAACACTCTGACAATTGTCTTGACAAGGTCAACTCCTTTTCAAAGTTAACCCCCTTTTAACAAGGTTAACATGGACCTTCTGTCATTGATGATGTCACCTTGCTCTGATTGCTGTTGGCCCATTAATACTACATTTCTGATGATGGATTAAGCTATGGAGAGTCAAGCACCTTGGCTAGGCTATTAGATTTCATTTCAATTCAATTCAACGGCGTTTATTAAGCACATATTTTGTTTCACGCGATATTGTGTGCTAGAGACAGAAATAAAACAGTCCTGACCTCAAGGAGCTTGTATTGAACTGAGAGTTATGTAGGTAGGAAATAACATGGACACAAGGGAAGTAAATTAGTTGGCTTTTAAAAAATCAAGCAGAAGATTTCCAGCAAGATGCCCAAATGAGAATTGTATATAATTCCAACTCACCCTTACCACCCCGAAACAGCAAGACAGCAAAGTAATAAAACAGTATCATAATGAGAAAACAGGAAGAAAGTTTCCACAAACTGTGAACAGGAAAAAAAAGAAAGCAAATCATATAGCTAGCCCTCTGCTATATTCTCAACTCAGTGCTATGTAAATCTAGTAACCAACTGTCTACCTCAGGCTCAGAACCTCCAAAGCTATCTGGCTGTGGTAGCAAACAAAGAGGGCTGCTGGTTCTATCATCACTTAAACCAAAGAGAGAACGTTGGAAGTGACCAGAAAAAGAGATTATGTAACAAGAAATGCTGATCAGATTAATATGTAACTATGAATCAGCAAAAAAGGAAAAGAAATAAAATATACAATCTGCTTAAAAAGGGATGGAAAATGGCTTATCATCATAAATAACTCAATCCAAAAAACTATTACTTACCAAGGCCTGATTTTGAAATTTCAGATGGAGGGAAAGACAGGACTGTGGTTTGAACTGGGCCTTAGAAGTAATAAGAAAGGGTGGAGATTCTCATTGTATTGTTTTAAATAATATTAACCCTTGATAACTTGCTTATTTTTGTCTTTTTCTCTTAAAAGAAAAGTAAGAAATAATATAATAGGATCTGATAGATCTAAAGGGGAAAATAATCAACAATAACTGTGAATTTGAATGAGATTAACTCATCCAGAAAAAGGAGAGTGATTTAACAGATTAGAAAGTGAAACTCAATAATATCTTCTCTATAAGAGAAAGACATATAAAACCTCAAAAAAAAATAAGTGAGGGATTAGGACAGTATTTAAGATGCATCAGCTGAATCCAAAAAAGCAGTAGTGACATTCACAATTTTAGGTAAACCAATGGTAAAAAAGTAAACTTTTAAGAGAGATAAATGGGGAAAGTGGACTATTCTTAAAGGTATCATAAATTGCAAAATATTATTATTTTTTTAAATGATGCAGCATCTAGGTATTTAAAAGAAAACCTGTCAATTACAAGGTTCAGATAGTAAGACAACAGCAGCTGGGGACTTCAACATGCCTCTTTCACTGTTAGACAAATCTAACAGAAAGGTAAACAAGAATTTAAGAAAAAGGACTATTAGGAAAACCTGATATGATTAGGCGTTTAGTGATTACTGAATTTTATTCTTAAGAAATATACCTTGGAGGCAAAAAACTGGAAACTGAGGGCATACCCATTAATTGAGAAACAGTTTCTGAAAATGTTTGGGAATAATTGGGAAACTATGGTATAGGAATGCCATAGAATATGACTTTGCTACGAGAAATTATGAAGGAGATAATAATATTGAAAAGACAATTTTGAAATACTTAGAAACTCTAATTAACACAATGGCCAATCACAATTCCAGAGAACTCATGATGAAACATTCTACCTACCTCCTGACAAAAATGATGGGCTCATGGTGCAGATTGATAATTTTTTTAATGGCCAATGCTGGAATTTTTTTTTAATTGACTACATATATAAGGATTTTGTCTTTCCATTTTTCAGTTAGGGGAGTAAGTAGGAAAAAGGGGGTAGATTTTTGTTCATTGAAAAATATGTAATTTAATTTGAAAATTTTAGAATACTTTGGTCCAAGTCCTTGGGTTTGGATCTCAGTTCTGCCACTTCCTATGTGTTAGCTTGGGCAAATTACTGAATCTTTGCACATCAGTGTACTCAACTCTAAAAATGAGAGGTGGTAGGCTCAATGATCTCTGAGGCCCCTTACACTCCTAAATCTATGATCCTATAGCCTATTTTTCAGTATTGCCTGATACCTTTACAAAGATTGATGATGAACTATAGTCTCAAGAGTTCATAAAACAAAGACAAAAATATTGAACATAATTTATAGACCATCACACAGTAAAAATCAAAATGGAAATATAAACAAAAACATAAAACTGGAAATTAAATAATCTTATTTCTAAGAATGAATAAGTCAAAGAACAAGCAGAAGCAATAATGATAGTGAAGAGTATGATAATAAGACAAAGTGCCTAAATTTGTGGGATGAAACTAAAGAAATCCTTATGGGGAAATTTATCTCTCTAAATATTTACATTGACAAAATAGAAACAGGGAAGACCAATGAATTGAGCATGAAACTTTAAAGAAAGCCTAGAAGATCAACAAATTAATAATTCCCTTCTGAGTTTGGTCTAACTCAGATCAGTTTTTTTTACTGCTGTTTATTTGCATTCTCAATCTATTGTTCTCTCTTTTGTTTCTTTAGTGAGGTTTTTGCCATTGCCGATTCAAATTATTTCTTTTTTGCTCATTATTTTTGTCATGCAGGATATAAATTCTGCTTTCATAATTCTCATTTCTCATTTGAAGCACTCAGAAACAGTATATTGTGGTTCCATGTTCTCCTCAAATTCCACAGGGTTTTCTGTCTAACCATACATTGGATCATTTCCCTTTGCTTTGTATTATTTATTTATAGATGCCTGAGCATATTTACTAGATCTAGAGGCTATATTTCCCTCTGTTATTGTTTTTCCCTGTTGATTTATCTATGTTCAAAGTCTTTGAGATTTCTATTTCCTGGAATCTTTGGTACTTTCACTTCTGTCCCCTCTACCACCTGATTCCTTATTTTCCTTATCACTCACTTCCTGACTCTCTCCCTTCTGATTATGATTTCCTTTATGGCTGAACCTCAGTCAGTCTCATTTTATGCTGGTCAATTCATGGTTCACCAGACTAGATCTCTGCCCTCAAGTAACTTTTGGGTGACCAGAACTGGCCCCAGTTGGATGCTAAGTTCTTCTCTCAGATTTGGTAGAGTATAGCACTGTTCCCCATATGCGCAGTATCCTACCCAAGTGATCTATCCCACTCCCTCAGTGCCTTAGTTCTCTGCTAGCACTGACAGGCCAAAGTTTGATTCTCTAGGCACTAGGAGAAACTACTTTTCCCAGTACTGGTGCTGGTGATTCTATGTTGCAGCCCCTAGCAGGCTTTTACTCCTGAAGGACTATGGTGACACTAGCGGTTGAGACCCAAGCAAACTTCTGCAGCCTGAGCTAGAGTCTCTATGGCACTGGAAAGAGTTAGGGTGACAGGGTTGGAGGGGTCAGTTTTGACGTAAGCCTGTGTCATGGTCTTGGGTCTGCTAGTACGTCCCCACTGCTGGTAGCATGGGAGGTGAGAGTAGGGTGCTGAGTGAACACAGGGTGAGTATCAGTTCCTGGTTTTGGGGTTTGTTTTTACTTTCTTTTGTATTCCAGGTGTCCTAGACCAAGTTGTTTTATTTTTGGTGTATAATTTTGGTTTTGGAGAGGTTTGAGAGGTCACAAGGATCAAAAAAAACGTCTAGTCCACCATTTTACTCACATGACTCAGAAGCACATAGTAGGCCCTTAATAAAAATTAGTTGACTTTCTAAGCCTGGGTTTATATACTCAGTTCTGAATATGGGTAGAAAACAATGTACTGGCACATGAGAAATCTGAGGTTGGGGAACACCAGGAAGAAATGGGAACTGACTGGTCAAATAGGATCTCAACTTGTAGTACCAATCAGAGAAGAATCAACATGGAAGCAGATGACTATTCCTTAGTCCATCTGCACTAGAATCCTTGCTAATCTCCACAGAAAGAGAGGAGGTTGCTGTATACAGGAAGCTGAGCTGCTCACACATGAGGTACAACTGAGAGTCTAGGGCATCCCTCCATGAGAGTGTGTCATTGGTGGAAATAAATAACATTGGCTCAATTCTCCCTACTCTCATTTGCCTTGGATGATTGATATTGGGAGGAACTGTTCTTGTTTACAAGAAGTAGTACAGACAAGTACTGAAATCAACTTGAACTGACTCATGAGGAGAATGTTAAATTTTTAGTGTATTTATACCTCATAAATTCACAATGCTACAGATCGTGGCTTGATTTATTGTTCTGTTGATTGTCTGGACTTGACAAAGTGACGGAGAAAATGTTACTAATGCAAATTGATTAAACTTAAAAGTGTTTCGTGTGTACTTTTTTTTCTAAAGAGAGCCTGTTGTTAAACATCTATAAACACAGTCCTGTATTCCAGTCACAATGATTATAATAAGCACAAGTGAATGATTAGGAAATTTAGATGCCCAAGCTTGACCCCAAGGAAGAGATGTGAGCAGTCACTTTTCTACCTTCTTTGCAGTGGTCAGACACTCAAGCATATTGGGTGTGGAACACAGTATATAATGTGAGAAATTTAAACATGATGGTTAGTTTTTTTAAACGATTTTTTTTCCCCTTTACTTTCCTTTTTTAAAAGGGATTGATATGGTGGGGGTAGGGTAAGGAGAGTTATATATTTGGAAATGTAGGTAATTTAAAAGTAAAAGGGATTAATAAAACATTTTTTTAAAAGTGATAAGAGGTGAGAAAATGGCATGGGAATAAGAAAAGAAAAACCCCTTTGAAGCTTACCTCCCTAGTAATATACCTATTGTGGAATGAGAGCAGTTGGAACAATGAAATGGAAGATTAACTAAATACTCCAGTGAAAGGTGTAAGAAAGTAGTTAGTACTACCAAGACCAATTGATCCAAGGCCATGAAAGCACTCTGTGAAGATACTGGACATCTGGGCCAAGAGAGGTCTAGAACTGGTACAACAAATTTTACTGAACCAAAATGGCATTTGATAAATAGGTGAAACTTAAATTGTATGTGCTCAAAGCAAAGTGTTACCAACTTAGTTGACTTATGTAGAAGGACTAAGTACCAATAAGCTTTTGGAATGCCTGTGCATTAATTGATGAGTATTTAACAAGGGCCTAATATGTGCTATGCACTGTTCCAGTCACTAAGGATAACAAAGGGAGGAAGAGAGGAAGGGAGGAAAGGAAGAAGGGAGGAAGGAAAGAAGGAAGAAAGGAAGGAAGGAAGGAGGAAAGGAAGGAAGGAAGGAAAGAAAAACAAAATACTTTTATAGTAGCTATGGTGGTATAGGAAGAGAAGAGTATTTGTCTGCATGTCAGCCTTGCCAAGGGGTAGCTAGCTGGTGCAGTAGATAGAGCACCAGTGCAGGAGTCAGGAGAACCTGAGTTCAAATCTCATCTCAGATACTTGACACTCACTAGCTGTGTAACCTTGGGCAAGTCACTCAACTCCAATTGCCTCATATTGGGTCATCTCCAGTCATCCTGATGAATATCTGGTCACTGGATTCAGATGGCTCTGGAGGAGAAGTGAGGCTGGTGACCTGCACAGCCCTCCCTCACTCAAAACAAAATCAAGTGCAAGGCATGTCATTTCTCTGATGGCATGGTCTTCTTCAGCAATGAAGGACAAACACACATCCTTGCCAAGATTTTTTTGCTCAAGGTACAGGTTTTAGGTGTTTGATTTTGTTAGTTGTAAACAAGAAGTCTACAACTGTATCTTACCATGCTCAACAAGACTCACAATCATTATACTAAAGCATGCTGAGAGCCTTGAGTCCTAAGCAGAAGGTTAAGTGACATCAACATATGACCATTCTGTGCATCCTTAGAGTGCCACCAATAACACACCACAAGCTTTGACTCCGTAGCTACTAATACTCAGAGAGTCATGGCTACTTATTTATGGATATATGCTTTACAGTTTTGGAAAATGGAGATGAGTTGCCAGCACTTTTACTCACCTGCGAGATCAGTTGAAGGAGGCCCATTGCCCTAGCTATGGCAACTCTTCTAGACCTGCCCACTTTATTGATTCAGACTCTAGGCTTAAAACTCAGTGGGAAACTCTGGGACAGGAAAACTTCAATTAAAAAAAAACAACCCAACAACACTTTATTAATTAGGAATTAGATGAAAACACTTCAAAGTTAAAAAGTTAGGAAAGTGTCATTATGCCTTCTGTAGTAATCGAGTCAGGAACTTGGGAAAATCATCTGCAGACAGGTGGAGCTGGGGCATAACCAGCCTCTGACGCCATTTTCCTCAGGCCAGGTCTTTATTATCTCTGGCAGCTCAGAAACAAAAATAGCCTACCCCTTCACCCCCTTTCCATCTTAAAGAAACAGCCCCACTTACAATCTGCCTGAGCAACCATCTGAGTATAATAACAATAGTTAGAGCATTTATATAGAATTTTAAAGTTTGCAAAGCTCCTTTACATATACTATCTCATTTGAGTCCCTCAACAACCCTCTGAGATAGGTACTCCTTTTATTCCCATTTTACAGTTGAGGAAATGGAGGATAAGAGAGGTTAAATGACTTTCCCAGACTCATGCAGTTAGGAAATATTTAAGATGGGATTTAAATTCAATACTTACTGACTCTAAGTCCAGTACTTACCCCTTGATCCACCTAACTACCTCAAAGCACTGGTGTAGACAGAGCTGGGCAGGGTTACTGAGGAAAAAAGAAGAAAGGACATAAGGGGGCAGGATAAAAGGGAAAGAAAGGAGATGGAATCTCTGGAACCCCTAAGGGTCCCTCAGCAACGTGAAGCCTTGACCCCCACATTGGTGACAACCCTACGATGCCCAAATAGCTGTCCACATAAAACAATTCCCCCAGTCAGACCAGAAAAGCATAGAGAGCAACAAGTAATATGGCTTTTTATTTTACCATCAGGAACTCTTGACAGCCAGGAGTTAAAGTCCTACTATCAGATCTTGATATCCAAAGAAAAGGCAATTTAGAAGAATGGTGGAGAACCACCATGTACCAAGCAGTTGAAAGTTTGAGTAATCTGACATTCAACAGGAGAGCCTTGGAGAACTGTCAGGACCCTAAAAAGATGACATGTTGTAGGCAACTGCTAGCTATCACAGAACAATGTGGATTCTATGACAAGAATAGTAGTGATGAAATTGAAGAGGTTCAGAGTTTTAGAGCTGAAAGACCCCTCAAAGGCTACTTAATCTGATCCTTTCATTTTATAGATAAGGAAATAGAGGCTCAGGCATGTCAAATAACTTGTTCAAGGTCACATAGCTACTAAAGGTCAGAAGTAGGTGGGATTTGAAGGCAGAAGCTCTCTCTCCATTGGGTCATACTACCTCCAAGGTAATCCATCCACCAGAGAAAGATGATGGTGGTGGTACTGATCATCCATCATGCTCAAAGAGGATCAAAATATCACTTTGTCAGCGTCAAGGTACAGTGTATCTGACTGACTGATCAGACCTGTACAAGCTCAGAAGGTTCCACCATAGGTCAGACACAAATAGTCCACGTAAATATTTGGAATGGAGATGTCTTCAAATTTTGCACATCTCACATTTCCAAGGTAATTCATCTCCCAGTAGAAGATGAATAACCCATGGGGAGAAGATTTGGATCATGATTGCAATGATGAGGAAAATGCATGTCAGTGACTTGAGGGTCAAGAAAGTTTGCCAAGACTGTCCTGACTGAAACTAGGCATAGACCAACATCTTACACCTGATACCAAGATAAAGTCAAAATGAGTACATAATTTTGATGTAAAAACTGATACTATAAGCAAACTAGGAGAGCAAGCAATAGTCTACCTGTCAGATCTGTGGAGAAGGGAAGAATTTATTACCAAACAAAAAGATAGAGAACACTATGAAATGCAAAATGGATAATTTTGATTATATTAAATTGAAAAGTTTTTGTGCAAACAAAGTTAGTGCAACCAAGATTAGAAGGGAAGCAGAAAGCTGGGAAACAATTTTTACAGCCAGTGTCTCCAATGAAGGCCTTATTTCATTATATAGAGGAATGAGTCAAATTTAGAAGAATACAAGTCATTCCCCAATTGACAAATGGTCAAAGCATATGAACAGTCAGTTTTCAGAGGAAGAAATTAAAGCTCTCTATAGTCATACGAAAGAATGCTGTAAATCACTATTGATTAGAGAGATGCAAATCAAAACAACTCACACCACACTTATCAGACTGGCTAACGTGACAAAACAGGAAAATGATAAATGTTGGAGAAGATGTGGGAAATTTGGAACACTAATGTATTGTGGGTGGAATTGTGAATTGACCCAACCGTTCTGGAGAACAATTTGGCACTATGCCCA